>NC_134360.1:4987133-5217133 GCF_048569485.1 Anomaloglossus baeobatrachus | reverse complement strand
GCACCAGAGGCCGCACCAGAGGCCGCAGCACAGGCCGCACCAGAGGCCGCAGCAAAGGCCGCACCAGAGGCCACAGCACAGGCCGCACCAGAGGCCACAGCACAGGCCGCACCAGAGGCCACAGCACAGGCCGCACCAGAGGCAACAGCACAGGCCACACCAGAGGCAACAGCACAGGCCGCACCAGAGGCCACAGCACAGGCCGCACCAGAGGCCACAGCACAGGCCGCACCAGAGGCCACAGCACAGGCCACACCAGAGGCAACAGCACAGGCCACACCAGAGGCAACAGCACAGGCCGCACCAGAGGCCACAGCACAGGCCGCACCAGAGGCCACAGCACAGGCCGCACCAGAGGCCACAGCACAGGCCACACCAGAGGCAACAGCACAGGCCACACCAGAGGCAACAGCACAGGCCGCACCAGAGGCCACAGCACAGGCCGCACCAGAGGCAACAGCACAGGCCGCACCAGAGGCAACAGCACAGGCCGCACCAGAGGCAACAGCACAGGCCGCACCAGAGGCAACAGCACAGGCCGCACCAGAGGCCACAGCACAGGCCGCACCAGAGGCCACAGCAGAGGCCGCTCCGTTCCCTGGATGTGACACTTCAGGATTTACGGCTGAAATGTCAGAGGAGAACTGTAAACCATCCCAGAAGCTCGGCACTAAGAGGGCGCAGGCTGCACCCCGGTGTACACAGTTTTCATGTTTTGGAGGTTTTCTTCACCGCCGCTGTATTGTGCAACACGGGGAGAAAACGTGACTGTTGTAAAAATAGACAGGATAAAAATAAGGCTGCGAGTAAAGAGGGATCACTCAGCTGACCAAGAAGGTGAAAAGGGGGTGCGATACTACAGGCGGCACTGCTTAAAGGGAATATGTCAGCAGGTTTTCGACACCTAATAACGAGAGCAGCATAATGTAGGGGCAGAGATCCTGATTCCAGCGATGTGTCACTTACTGGGCTGCTTAGTGTAGTTTTGCTAAAAATTGGTGTTTGATCAGCAGGAGATTATCATTGGGAAAATAGTACACCCGCTGTGAGGTAGTCAATTATATTCATGTTCTCCGTATAAACCTGTCCTCATCACCAATTAACAGCTTTCTGCCTATGCACAGTGTACACAGTGCTGTGGTCAGAGTTATACACAAAAAGTTGCTAATCAGTGGTGTTGGCGGGGTTATACACAGAAAGCTCCCAATCAGGCGTGTGGGTGGACTTATACACAGAAAGCTGCTTGTGGTGGGGTGTGGTTATATAGAGAGCTCCCAATCAGTGGTGTGGGCGGATTATATACAGGAAGCTGCCAATCAGTGGCGTGGGCGGATTATATATAGGAAGCTGCCAATCAGTGGTGTGGGCGGGTTACACACAGAAAGCTGCCAATCAGTGGTGTGGGCGGGTTACACACAGGAAGCTGCTAATCAGTGATGTGGGTGGGTTACACACAGAAAGCTGCCAATCAGTGGTGTGGGTTGGTTATACACAGGAAGCTGCCAATCAGTGGTGTGGGCGGGGTTATACAGAGCTCAGCATTCAGAGAACTGATAGATCTGCATTAGAGAAAACTGTGATTTTACCAAAATGACAGCAAGCAGCCCAGTAGCTGACATGGCTGGAATCAAGGTTTCTGGCTCTACATCATGCTGCTCTCAGATTTTGGGGGCGTAGGGACAAAACCCTGGTGACAGTTTCCCATTGCCAGACCTAAACCTTAGAAAACTAAGGAAATTAAATGTCCGGGTCACAGGGTCACCAGAATCACAATGAATTTAATAAACCAAAGCAACCTGGTGACGACCAGAAAGACGGGACAATAGAGATAATATTGGTCCGGTGCGGAGCTACTGCTCGGTGCAGCCTCTCGCACCATTCCTGGTTGCCTTGGAGGAGGCACATGGTGGAGGAATGTCAACAGTTGCGTAAAAGCATCAAATCTAAACACGGCTGTGTCTTGGTCCGGAGCCTCATTGTTTCTCTACCTTGGGCCAATTTGTAAGACATTCCGGGGCTGCAGACGCCGGCCCAGCCGCTGACTAACACGGCCAGGATTTATTTCAGGATAAAGAGATCCGTGCCGTCCTCTGATGGATGAGCGCCGGAGCCCAGGAACGCCTGGAATGTGGCTCTGGGCTGGGATCTCAGACGGCCAAGCACCACGCTCACTTATCAAATGACCTCTGATCGCTCCTTCACAAAGGAATGAGCGGCATCTGACATCCAGCTCCATGCCGGCAACACGGCACATCTCCCCTGCACCGGCCATGTGTCCACCCACAGTGGCCTCCTGTGAGGACGTGCGCTGCCGAAAAACACTGCAGGGCTCCTGGTGTCAGCTGAGCAGATGTGCCCCCGCCACGGAGGGGGACAGGACACGCCGGGGTGACATGTGGTGCAGGGTAACCGACACCAGACACAGGTCTAATCCATAGGAGGACGGGGCCAGAGGAGGACGACGACGGGGGGGGGGGGGGGGGGGGCAGAGGAGGAGGAGGAGGAGGACGGGGGTCAGAGGAGGAGGACAAGGGTCAGAGGAGGACGAGTGCCAGGAGAAGGAGGAGGACGGTGGTCAGAGGAGGAAGAGGACGGGGGTCAGAGGAGGAAGAGGACAGGGGTCAGAGGAGGACGGGGGCCAGAGGAGGAGGAGGACGGGGGTCAGAGGAGGAGGACGGGAGCCAGAGGAGGAGGACGGGAGCCGGAGGAGGACGGGGGCCGGAGGAGGAGGAGGAGGAGAACTGGAGCCCGAGGAGGAGGAGGAGGACGGGAGCCCGAGGAGGAGGAGGACAGGGGCCAGAGGAGGAGGAGGACGGGGGCCAGAGGAGGAGGACGGGGGCCAGAGGAGGAGGACGGGGGCCAGAGGAGGAGGACGGGGGCCAGAGGAGGAGGACGGGGGCCAGAGGAGGAGGACGGGGGTCAGAGGAGGAGGAGGACGGGGGGGCCAGAGGAGGAGGAGGACGGGGGGGCCAGAGGAGGAGGACGGGAGGAGGAGGAGGACGGGAGCCAGGAGGAGGAGGAGGAGGAGGAGGAGGAGGAGGAGGAGGAGGAGGAGGACGGGAGCCAGAGGAGGAGGAGGAGGACGGGAGCCAGAGGAGAAGGACAGGGGTCAGAGGAGGAGGACAGGGGTCAGAGGAGGAGGACAGGGGTCAGAGGAGGAGGAGGAGGACGGGGGTCAGAGGAGGAGGAGGAGGAGGAGGAGGAGGAGGAGGAGGAGGAGGAGGAGGAGAACTGGAGCCCGAGGAGGAGGAGGACGGGGGCCAGAGGAGGAGGACGGGGGTCAGAGGAGGAGGAGACGGGGGGCCAGAGGAGGAGGACGGGAGGAGGAGGAGGACGGGAGCCAGAGGAGGAGGAGGAGGAGGAGGAGAACTGGAGCCCGAGGAGGAGGAGGAGAACTGGAGCCCGAGGAGGAGGAGGAGGACGGGAGCCAGAGGAGGAGGAGGAGGAGGAGGACGGGAGCCAGGAGGAGGAGGAGGAGGAGGACGGGAGCCAGAGGAGGAGGAGGAGGAGGAGGAGGAGGAGGACGGGAGCCAGAGGAGGAGGAGGAGGAGGAGGAGGAGGAGGGGAGCCAGAGGAGGAGGAGGAGGACGGGAGCCAGAGGAGGAGGAGGAGGACGGGAGCCAGAGGAGAAGGACAGGGGTCAGAGGAGGAGGACAGGGGTCAGAGGAGGAGGACAGGGGTCAGAGGAGGAGGAGGAGGAGGAGGACGGGAGCCAGAGGAGGAGGACGGGAGCCAGAGGAGGAGGAGGAGGACGGGAGCCAGAGGAGAAGGACAGGGGTCAGAGGAGGAGGACAGGGGTCAGAGGAGGAGGACAGGGATCAGAGGAGGAGGACGGGAGCCAGAGGAGGAGGAGGAGGACGGGAGCCAGAGGAGAAGGACAGGGGTCAGAGGAGGAGGACAGGGGTCAGAGGAGGAGGACAGGGGTCAGAGGAGGAGGAGGAGGAGGACGGGAGCCAGAGGAGGAGGAGGACGACGGGAGCCAGAGGAGGAGGAGGAGGAGGAGGACGGGAGCCAGAGGAGGAGGACGGGAGCCAGAGGAGGAGGAGGAGGACGGGAGCCAGAGGAGAAGGACAGGGGTCAGAGGAGGAGGACAGGGGTCAGAGGAGGAGGACAGGGGTCAGAGGAGGAGGACAGGGGTCAGAGGAGGAGGAGGAGGAGGACGACGGGAGCCAGAGGAGGAGGAGGAGGAGGAGGAGGAGGAGGACGGGAGCCAGAGGAGGAGGAGGAGGAGGACGACGGGAGCCAGAGGAGGAGGAGGAGGAGGACGACGGGAGCCAGAGGAGGAGGAGGAGGAGGAGGAGGACGGGAGCCAGAGGAGGAGGAGGAGGAGGAGGAGGACGGGAGCCAGAGGAGGAGGAGGAGGAGGAGGACGGGAGCCAGAGGAGGAGGAGGAGGAGGACGGGAGCCAGAGGAGGAGGAGGAGGAGGACGGGAGCCAGAGGAGGAGGAGGAGGAGGACGGGAGCCAGAGGAGGAGGAGGAGGACGGGAGCCAGAGGAGGAGGAGGAGGAGGAGGAGGACGGGAGCCAGAGGAGGAGGAGGAGGACGGGAGCCAGAGGAGGAGGAGGAGGAGGAGGAGGACGGGAGCCAGAGGAGGAGGAGGAGGAGGAGGACGGGAGCCAGAGGAGGAGGAGGAGGACGGGAGCCAGAGGAGGAGGAGGAGGACGGGAGCCAGAGGAGGAGGAGGAGGACGGGAGACGGAGGAGGAGGAGGAGGACGGGAGGAGGAGGAGGAGGACGGGAGCCAGAGGAGGAGGAGGAGGACGGGGGCCAGAGGAGGAGGAGGAGGACGGGAGACGGAGGAGGAGGAGGAGGAGGAGGACGGGAGGAGGAGGAGGACGGGAGGAGGAGGAGGAGAGGAGGAGGAGGAGGAGGAGAGGAGGAGGAGGAGGAGAGGAGGAGGAGGAGGAGGAGGAGGAGGAGGAGGAGGAGGAGGAGGAGGAGGAGGAGGAGGAGGAGGAGGAGGAGGAGGAGGACGGGAGCCAGAGGAGGAGGAGGAGGACGGGAGCCAGAGGAGGAGGAGGAGGACGGGAGACGGAGGAGGAGGAGGAGGAGGACGGGAGGAGGAGGACGGGAGGAGGAGGAGGACGGGAGGAGGAGGAGGACGGGAGGAGGAGGAGGACGGGAGGAGGAGGACGGGAGGAGGAGGACGGGAGGAGGAGGAGGAGGAGGAGGAGGACGGGAGCCAGAGGAGGAGGAGGAGGACGGGGGCCAGAGGAGGAAGAGAACGAGGGCCAGAGGAGGAAGAGAACGAGGGTCAGAGGAGGAAGAGAACGAGGGTCAGAGGAGGAAGAGAACGAGGGTCAGAGGAGGAAGAGAACGAGGGTCAGAGGAGGAAGAGAACGAGGGTCAGAGGAGGAAGAGAACGAGGGTCAGAGGAGGAAGAGAACGAGGGTCAGAGGAGGAAGAGAACGAGGGCAAGAGGAGGAAGAGAACGAGGGCAAGAGGTTGAAGAGAACGAGGGCAAGAGGTTGAAGAGAACGAGGGCAAGAGGAGGAAGAGAACGAGGGCAAGAGGAGGAAGAGAACGAGGGCAAGAGGAGGAAGAGAACGAGGGCAAGAGGAGGAAGAGAACGAGGGCAAGAGGAGGAAGAGAATGAGGGCAAGAGGAGGAAGAGAACGAGGGCAAGAGGAGGAAGAGAACGGGGGTCTTGTTTCTGCCCCTATTAGAATTCTTGCCAAGAATACCAATGGTCGTAAAACCTTCACAACCTGGGTGGCCATGGAAAGACCACGATCACCGATATCACAACCAGCCAGACAGAACTTGTTTACAATAAATAATCTATTAATCTATAATTTGGGATTCTTCAGGATCTCATTCTCAAGATGTTGCTCTAACACCTGCAGGTCTCCGCACCCCTAAACCAAAGACCAAGGCGAAGGAATATTCTATATGACCAGCACCAGGGCCACAAAATGCACATCCTTACCTTCTATACCGCACAATATGTAATGTAGATATACTCCCTATATATGTTATGTACACACTTCCCTATACGGGCACATACACACATATATATAGATTATACACACACTCATCTATAATTGCACATACATATATATTATATACAGACACACATATATATATATATATTTTCCCGCACAGAGATATCGCGATGTAGGAGATTACGCGGCTGGAGGAGTGTACTGTGCCGGTAACGTTACGTCAGTGCACAGCAAATTATTCATTTCTACCAGTCAATGAGGCCTCCAAGGAACTGGAAGCCTCACAAGATCCATGAAGTGTAAACTGTCCCAGCGCCAGTAAGCGAGGAGTTAGGGTTTTGGTTTCCTCCAGATATTTAGAAAGCTTAACATTAATATTAAAGAGGTGCTTACAAGTGAGGGGAAAACATCCGGCTCATTTTCGAGACATGGTCATTTTCACAGTCTAGGTCGTCATCTCCTTGGTCCATGCTGCACTTTCTCCTTTTGGGGCTGATGGGCGGAGGACCCGTCCGATGATTGCCGAGGGTCGTAGGCATCGAAAGAGCCTGCATCCGGGGGTCACTCCGTAACGCGGCTTCTCCTGGAAAAGGCGACAAAACAGTATATGAGATTACTACAGGGGAGAAAACCAGTATATGAGATTACTACAGGGGAGAAAACCAGTATATGAGATTACTACAGGGGAGAAAACCAGTATATGAGATTACTACAGGGGAGAAAACCAGTATATGAGATTACTACAGGGGAGAAAACCAGTATATGAGATTACTACAGGGGAGAAAACCAGTATATGAGATTACTACAGGGGAGAAAACCAGTATATGAGATTACTACAGGGGAGAAAACCAGTATATGAGATTACTACAGGGGAGAAAACCAGTATATGAGATTACTACAGGGGAGAAAACCAGTCTATGAGATTACTACAGGGGAGAAAACCAGTATATGAGATTACTACAGGGGAGAAAACCAGTATATGAGATTACTACAGGAGAGAAAACCAGTATATGAGATTACTACAGGGGAGAAAACCAGTCTATGAGATTACTACAGGGGAGAAAACCAGTATATGAGATTACTACAGGGGAGAAAACCAGTGTATGAGATTACTACAGGGGAGAAAACCAGTCTATGAGATTACTACAGGGGAGAAAACCAGTCTATGAGATTACTACAGGGGAGAAAACCAGTATATGAGATTACTACAGGGGAGAAAACCAGTCTATGAGATTACTACAGGGGAGAAAACCAGTCTATGAGATTACTACAGGGGAGAAAACCAGTACATGAGATTACTACAGGGGAGAAAACCAGTATATGAGATTACTACAGGGGAGAAAACCAGTATATGAGATTACTACAGGGGAGAAAACCAGTATATGAGATTACTACAGGGGAGAAAACCAGTATATGAGATTACTACAGGGGAGAAAACCAGTATAGGAGATTACTACAGGGGAGAAAACCAGTATATGAGATTACTACAGGGGAGAAATCCAGTATATGAGATTACTACAGGGGAGAAAACCAGTATATGAGATTACTACAGGGGAGAAAACCAGTATAGGAGATTACTACAGGGGAGAAAACCAGTATAGGAGATTACTACAGGGGAGAAAACCAGTATAGGAGATTACTACAGGGGAGAAAACCAGTATATGAGATTACTACAGGGGAGAAAACCAGTATAGGAGATTACTACAGGGGAGAAAACCAGTATATGAGATTACTACAGGGGAGAAAACCAGTATATGAGATTACTACAGGGGAGAAAACCAGTATATGAGATTACTACAGGGGAGAAAACCAGTATATGAGATTACTACAGGGGAGACAACCAGTATATGAGATTACTACAGGGGAGAAAACCAGTATATGAGATTACTACAGGAGAGAAAACCAGTATATGAGATTACTACAGGGGAGAAAACCAGTATATGAGATTACTACAGGGGAGAAAACCAGTATATGAGATTACTACAGGGGAGAAAACCAGTATATGAGATTACTACAGGGGAGAAAACCAGTATATGAGATTACTACAGGGGAGAAAACCAGTATATGAGATTACTACAGGGGAGAAAACCAGTATATGAGATTACTACAGGAGAGAAAACCAGTATATGAGATTACTACAGGAGAGAAAACCAGTATATGAGATTACTACAGGGGAGAAAACCAGTATATGAGATTACTACAGGGGAGAAAACCAGTATATGAGATTACTACAGGGGAGAAAACTAGTATATGAGATTACTACAGGGGAGAAAACCAGTATATGAGATTACTACAGGGGAGAAAACCAGTATATGAGATTACTACAGGGGAGAAAACCAGTATATGAGATTACTACAGGGGAGAAAACCAGTATATGAGATTACTACAGGGGAGAAAACCAGTATATGAGATTACTACAGGGGAGAAAACCAGTATATGAGATTACTACAGGGGAGAAAACCAGTATATGAGATTACTACAGGGGAGAAAACCAGTATATGAGATTACTACAGGGGAGAAAACCAGTATATGAGATTACTACAGGGGAGAAAACCAGTATATGAGATTACTACAGGGGAGAAAACTAGTATAGGAGATTACTACAGGGGAGAAAACCAGTATAGGAGATTACTACAGGGGAGAAAACCAGTATAGGAGATTACTACAGGGGAGAAAACAGTATATGAGATTACTACAGGGGAGAAAACCAGTATATGAGATTACTACAGGGGAGAAAACCAGTATATGAGATTACTACAGGGGAGAAAACCAGTATATGAGATTACTACAGGGGAGAAAACCAGTATAGGAGATTACTACAGGGGAGAAAACCAGTATAGGAGATTACTACAGGGGAGAAAACCAGTATAGGAGATTACTACAGGGGAGAAAACCAGTATATGAGATTACTACAGGGGAGACAACCAGTATATGAGATTACTACAGGGGAGAAAACCAGTATATGAGATTACTACAGGGGAGAAATCCAGTATATGAGATTACTACAGGGGAGAAAACCAGTATATGAGATTACTACAGGGGAGAAAACCAGTATATGAGATTACTACAGGGGAGAAACCAGTATATGAGATTACTACAGGGGAGAAAACCAGTATATGAGATTACTACAGGGGAGAAAACCAGTATATGAGATTACTACAGGGGAGAAAACCAGTACATGAGATTACTACAGGGGAGAAAACCAGTATATGAGATTACTACAGGGGAGAAAACCAGTATATGAGATTACTACAGGGGAGAAAACCAGTATATGAGATTACTACAGGGGAGAAAACCAGTACATGAGATTACTACAGGGGAGAAAACCAGTATATGAGATTACTACAGGGGAGAAAACCAGTATAGGAGATTACTACAGGGGAGAAAACCAGTATAGGAGATTACTACAGGGGAGAAAACCAGTATATGAGATTACTACAGGGGAGAAAACCAGTATAGGAGATTACTACAGGGGAGAAAACCAGTATATGAGATTACTACAGGGGAGAAAACCAGTATAGGAGATTACTACAGGGGAGAAAACCAGTATATGAGATTACTACAGGGGAGAAAACCAGTATATGAGATTACTACAGGGGAGAAAACCAGTATATGAGATTACTACAGGGGAGAAAACCAGTATATGAGATTACTACAGGGGAGAAAACCAGTATATGAGATTACTACAGGGAGAAAACCAGTATATGAGATTACTACAGGGGAGAAAACCAGTATATGAGATTACTACAGGGGAGAAAACCAGTATAGGAGATTACTACAGGGGAGAAAACCAGTATAGGAGATTACTACAGGGGAGAAAACCAGTATATGAGATTACTACAGGGGAGAAAACCAGTATAGGAGATTACTACAGGGGAGAAAACCAGTATATGAGATTACTACAGGGGAGAAAACCAGTATAGGAGATTACTACAGGGGAGAAAACCAGTATATGAGATTACTACAGGGGAGAAAACCAGTATATGAGATTACTACAGGGAGAAAACCAGTATATGAGATTACTACAGGGGAGAAAACCAGTATATGAGATTACTACAGGGGAGAAAACCAGTATATGAGATTACTACAGGGGAGAAAACCAGTATATGAGATTACTACAGGGAGAAATGGATCCAGTAACCCTTTATATGTGGTAAGGATCACGGCTTCTCTATAGACAATGCTGTGAAGCCAGAAAGTGAATTTTCTTGTATTGTATAGAGCGTTACTATTTTTAGAATAGATCTTTAAAAGTATTAAGTTTGGAAAAGCCCTGCAATAGTGATTGTAAAGCCCTGTCTTGTATGGAATGTGAGCATGCTCGGCCTGCGTGACATTCATTGTCTATGGGTCTCCTGTGTTGTATGGAATGTGAGCATGCTCGGCCTGTGTGACATTCATTGTATACGGGTCTCCTGTGTTGTATGGAATGTGAGCATGCTCGGCCTGTGTGACATTCATTGTCTATGGGTCTCCTGTGTTGTATGGAATGTGAGCATGCTCGGCCTGTGTGACATTCATTGTATACAGGTCTCCTGTGTTGTATGGAATGTGAGCATGCTCGACCTGTGTGACATTCATTGTCTATGGGTCTCCTGTCTTGTATGGAATGTGAGCATGCTCGGCCTGTGTGACATTCATTGTCTATGGGTCTCCTGTCTTGTATGGAATGTGAGCATGCTCGGCCTGTGTGACATTCATTGTATACAGGTCTCCTGTGTTGTATGGAATGTGAGCATGCTCGGCCTGCGTGACATTCATTGTCTATGGGTCTCCTGTGTTGTATGGAATGTGAGCATGCTCGGCCTGTGTGACATTCATTGTATACGGGTCTCCTGTGTTGTATGGAATGTGAGCATGCTCGGCCTGTGTGACATTCATTGTCTACGGGTCTCCTGTGTTGTATGGAATGTGAGCATGCTCGGCCTCTGCGACATTCATTGTCTATGGGTCTGCCGGAGATAGCGGAGGTCGAGCATGCTCACATTCCATACAACACAGGAGACCCGTAGACAATGAATGTCACACAGGCCGAGCATGCTCACATTCACTCCTTCTGAGGAGCCCAGCTTCCTGAGCTCTCTTCTTGGGGTCACTTAGTGTCCCAGGGTCTTTTCACCAATGATCAGTCATTTTCATGGGGCCGGTTATTATGTTGTCCAAATCTCTTTTAAAGAAATTATATATAGTAATATAGTAAAGTTTTTATAATTAATAATACATTTAAGCCCATATACATAACCCATTGCCTCTCCTGTCTCCTGCTGTGTGGAGGCAGAGGGAATATCACATTTGGTGTCACACGCCGGCAGTAAATGTGTGTCCTCCATTGCTCTTCCCCTTTAAGAGCAGCGGTTTTCTCATTCCGCAGAGTCTACAGAACCTCAGTCTGCAGCGAGGATCTGCGGGACGCCGGCCGGCGCAGGGAACTATTTACCCAGAAGACGTGAAGTGACCCAGAATACTCCACGATCTGGCACAGATAGCGCCTGGAACTTTCCATGGCTCAGCGGCCGGGAGGGGGAATAATCGAGCCTTGTCCGCTGGAGAAAGCTCCTCATGGAGCCGCAGCTGCTCCAGGGAAAGGTGGAGACAAGTGTCCGACTGTAAAAACCTGCAAGATGTTATCTCACAGGGAAGGATTCACCGCATTAAGTGGAGACGATCAATAAATCACAATTCTGCTCAATCAGTGACATAATAGTGCGGAGCTGGATACAGCGAGCGATCTATACGTGAGGCAAGCGCTGCACTAAGCAAGGCGTGTATACACCAAGTCTATGGAGGCCTTATAATGCCGGCATATCACGTGCTACAGGCGCCAGCGGGGCGGAGTGGTGCAGGAGTGGCGCTGTCAATATAAGTCCCGGCCCCCGGTCTTGTACTCGCTCTACAGCATCTTCATCTGTCTCCAGTGACCCTCTGTCAGTCCCCGGTGATGTGTGACCTGCCGGCAGCTCTGGTGTTTCATGGAGCTGAAGGTCACAAGTCAATAAAAGTGTCTATGAGAGCCTCATCATGGCATTGCTTTGGTCTCATCTTTTGCCTCGTTCCAGCCTCCTCCTGTCCTCACCCTGGCCTCGATCTGAGCCTCACTCTGAGCTTCATCCTGGCCTGTGTCCGAGCATCCTCCTGGCCTCGCTCTCAGCCTCGATCTGAGCCTCACTCTGAGCTTCATCCTGGCCTGTGTCCGAGCATCCTCCTGGCCTCGCTCTCAGCCTCGATCTGAGCCTCACTCTGAGCTTCATCCTGGCCTGTGTCCGAGCATCCTCCTGGCCTCGCTCTCAGCCTCGATCTGAGCCTCACTCTGAGCTTCATCCTGGCCTGTGTCCGAGCATCCTCCTGGCCTCGCTCTCAGCCTCGTTCTGAGCCTCACTCTGAGCTTCATCCTGGCCTGTGTCCGAGCATCCTCCTGGCCTCGCTCTCAGCCTCGATCTGAGCCTCACTCTGAGCTTCATCCTGGCCTGTGTCCGAGCATCCTCCTGGCCTTGCTCAGCCTCGATCTGAGCCTCACTCTGAGCTTCATCCTGGCCTGTGTCCGAGCATCCTCCTGGCCTCGCTCTCAGCCTCGATCTGAGCCTCACTCTGAGCTTCATCCTGGCCTGTGTCCGAGCATCCTCCTGGCCTCGCTCTCAGCCTCGTTCTGAGCCTCACTCTGAGCTTCATCCTGGCCTGTGTCCGAGCATCCTCCTGGCCTCGCTCTCAGCCTCGATCTGAGCCTCACTCTGAGCTTCATCCTGGCCTGTGTCCGAGCATCCTCCTGGCCTCGCTCTCAGCCTCGATCTGAGCCTCACTCTGAGCTTCATCCTGGCCTGTGTCCGAGCATCCTCCTGGCCTCGCTCTCAGCCTCGATCTGAGCCTCACTCTGAGCTTCATCCTGGCCTGTGTCCGAGCATCCTCCTGGCCTCGCTCTCAGCCTCGTTCTGAGCCTCACTCTGAGCTTCATCCTGGCCTGTGTCCGAGCATCCTCCTGGCCTCGCTCTCAGCCTCGTTCTGAGCCTCACTCTGAGCTTCATCCTGGCCTGTGTCCGAGCATCCTCCTGGCCTCGCTCTCAGCCTCGATCTGAGCCTCACTCTGAGCTTCATCCTGGCCTGTGTCCGAGCATCCTCCTGGCCTCGCTCTCAGCCTCGATCTGAGCCTCACTCTGAGCTTCATCCTGGCCTGTGTCCGAGCATCCTCCTGGCCTTGCTCTCAGCCTCGATCTGAGCCTCACTCTGAGCTTCATCCTGGCCTGTGTCCGAGCATCCTCCTGGCCTCGCTCTCAGCCTCGATCTGAGCCTCACTCTGAGCTTCATCCTGGCCTGTGTCCGAGCATCCTCCTGGCCTCGCTCTCAGCCTCGTTCTGAGCCTCGCTTTGGCCAATGGCCTCATTACACATCAGTTTTCTGCATTCAGGCACAATCCTTTTTTTTCCTGATCCAAAGGATCCGGCAAAAAATGTAAAACCGTATCCACCGGATCCGGTTTTTAACGGATCAGTTATGCCAGATGCGTAAAAAAAAAACGGATCTGTTGGATCCGTTTTGCATCTGTTTTGTCCGTTTTTTTGATGGATCAGTTTTTTTAATTAATTTGGTGCATGCGCAGTTTACAAAAACGGATCCGGCAGCCGCATCAATTTTTTACCACATTGCGCCGGATCCGGCGTCCATAGGCTTTCATTGTAAAACACGCCGTATTGCGCCGGATCCGGCGCAATGCAGTTTTTTTGCCGGACAAAAAAAACGTTGCCAGACACGTTGCCTCCGGCCGCCGCTTTAATTAATTTTGCCGCATCCGGAAAAAAACGGATGCAACACAAAGTCATCAGGTACAATCCGGTAACAATGCAAATCTATGGGGATAAAACGGATGCGGTACCAGATCCATTTAACCCGTTTTTTTCCGGATTGTACCTGATGGAAAAAAACTGATGTGTGAAAGTAGCCTTAGGCTTGTAGACACCTTGTGATGTAAATTCTGACTTCCGGCCAGTCAGAAGTTACGGGCATCAGATGGCACCGTTAGACCAGAGTTACGTCAACAAAGGATAAAAATGCCGGAGTGTGAGTATGAGAGCGGGGGTAGGGGGCTTAGATTTAACGCGCCACTCCAGCTCTGAAATAAAAAAATAAAGTGGAGTGTTACTTTAAATGATTGACATATAACCCCATTTCCTCTCCCAAATTGACGGTTTCGGCTGACTTATCTAATGTGTATGTTGACCTAATCCCATAGTTAGAGCTGCACTTTGTACTCCGGAGCTGCGCTTCCTACTTTAACTGTGGACTGAATGTGAAGGCCCACACAGACAATTTGATAAAGGTTAGCAGAACCTGGTGACTTTGGGTAGATCGCTGGCCACTGATTGTGATGGGGACCTTCTGACAGATGACGTCCGGGTAGAGAAGGAGCCGGCCGTTGGCATTTCAATGCTGCCCGATCTGTCTTTTCAGCAGACAGATTAGCTGCATTAAGAGCTTCTTGGATACCCCATTAATTACAGATTGGAGGGCCGTCTCCTAGCACCCTCTATCCCCGATCAGCTATGAAAACCATAAAAGCCGTAGTGTAGGAACCGGTGGAGAGCGTCCAGGAGAATTCAGTTGAATAGATGGGCTCAGAGAAGCGCAGTACCAGGAGAGATCGGGTCCACGGTGCAGCACCAGGAACATCCATGACCTACAATGCACAGCGAGGTGCCTGGATGAAGAACGAAGGCCACCACAAACCACCCATTCAGGTCATCTCTGAAGACGCTGGGAGTCAAACCGCAACCACATATTGCTGCCTATCCGAAGGAAATAACATTATTACAGTCCCAACTCCTAGAAAAGACTGGTCACTATTCATCCAACTGCAGAGTCTACCTCGAATGACAACACACCCTTACACAAACCATTAATCGCGCTCAATTACAGCTTTACTAATCAGAACCAAACCACTTCACAGGGGAACGGTGATGAAGTCACGTGTTGTCCACTACATTTACACATGGGGTCAGTGAAGCTTAATTCAGGCCTTATCCAGACCCAATCTACCCCGTATGCACCCATCCACCAAAGCACAATCAGGTGGACAATAAAGAGATTTGTTACTAGATTCAAAAATGGCGACCTCACACCTCATGTTTCGAGATGGCGACCTCACACCTCACGTTCCGAGATGGTGGCCTCACACCTCACGACATGGTGACCTCACCTTCCGACAAGGTGGCCTCACCTTCCGACAAGGTGACCTCACCTTCCGACAAGGTGACCTCACCTTCCGACAAGGTGACCTCACCTTCCGACAAGGTGACCTCACCTTCCGACATGGTGACCTCACCTTCCGACATGGTGACCTCACCTTCCGACATGGTGACCTCACCTTCCGAGATGCTGACCTCACCTTCCGAGATGCTGACCTCACCTTCCGAGATGCTGACCTCACCTTCCGAGATGCTGACCTCACCTTCCGAGATGCTGACCTCACCTTCCGAGATGCTGACCTCACCTTCCGAGATGCTGACCTCACCTTCCGAGATGCTGACCTCACCTTCCGAGATGCTGACCTCACATTCATAGATGGTGACATCATATTCTGACATTGTGGTATCACATTCAGAGATAGTGACATCACCGTTTCTCGGTAAGCAGATGTTGTTACACCTTTGCCTTCCCTGAGACAGGACTTTCTTCAGTCACGACTATCAGCAATAAAGTTGTTTATGACCAGGTGATGACTCACGCAGTGGCATTAGCGCCTTATTTCCTAGTTAGTTACATGTCACCCAAGCCACTGGGTGATAAGGGAACCCCATAATGCCGCGGTGACATTGCTCGCCTTTGAATTAATAACTTCTGAGCGAGCGATTAATAAGTAACTCACCGTTATGTAATAAGGAAAACGGCCCATTGTGTGAGACGAACCGACCTAGGGTTTACACAAAAAAGCACAGCCTGGGACAGTAATAAAAAGAGAAAACGCAGTGAAGGATACATCATAAAACTAACACGGCCCCTATAAAAGTGCGGCTCATCCACACCGGAGAGCGCAGATTCTACCGGATTATCACTGCTTGGATCCATTATAAGGAGTTTTGTGGGAAAGCGCCATGTACTTTATGAAAGCAAAGAGCAAAATCTTATGGGAGCCGCATGTAAAGAGGAGTGATGTGTCTGGAAAAGCAAGTAACGTGGCCTGGTGCTTTATCACACTCGGGCGGACCCCACTGATTACACTAGAGTCAATCACGGCATAGTCTTGGTATTGCAGCTCTTTCTTATATACAGGAAAGGGGCATTGTTACAAAGGCCAACATCGCCCCAGGCGTGCTACATATCCCAAAGCGGGCCACATATCACAAGAAGGGCCACATATCCCAAGAAGTGCCACATATCCCAAGGAGTGCCACATATCCCAAGGAGTGCCACATATCCCAAGGAGTGCCACATATCCCAAGGAGTGCCACATATCCCAAGGAGTGCCACATATTGCAAGGCATGCTACAAAGGCCAACATATCCCAAGGAGTGCTACATATCCCAAGGAGTGCCACATATTGCAAGGCATGCTACAAAGGCCAACATATCCCAAGGAGTGCTACATATCCCCAGAAGTGCCACATATTCCAAGGAGTGCCACATATCCCAAGGAGTGCCACATATCCCAAGGAGTGCCACATATCCCAAAGAGTGCCACATATCCCAAGGAGTGACACATATCCCAAGGAGTGACACATATCCCAAGGAGTGCCACATATCCCAAAAAGTGCCACATATCCCAAGGCATGCTACAAAGGCCAACATATCCCAAGGCGTGCTACATATCCCCAGAAGTGCCACATATCCCAAGGAGTGCCACATATTCCAAGGCGTGCTACATAGGCCAACATATCCCAAGGCGTGCCACATATCCCAAGGCGTGCCACATATCCCAAGGCGTGCCACATATCCCAAGGCATGCCACATATCCCAAGGCGTGCTACATATTCCAAGGCGTGCTACATATCCTAAGGCGTGCTACAAAGGCCAACATATCCCAAGGCGTGCCACATATCCCAAGGCGTGCCACATATCCCAAGGCGTGCCACATATCCCAAGGCGTGCCACATATCCCAAGGCGTGCCACATATCCCAAGGTATTCCAGTCTTTGTAGGGAAAACATGCAAGTCTATAAACCCAGACTTCCACTTTTAAGAGGGTGGTCCGCCCCAGCTGGCTGTAAGCCCCATGGCCCCTCATTGTTTTTCCAAACATAAAGGCCCATCTGTAAGTCCAGACATCCCCGCAAGTGTTGCCTCACTTCTATTTCCTGCTGTTTACGGTTAGATAGGACATTCTTGGTAACACCCTCGTGTCAGGTCAGAAATCCCCCCCCTCCCCGGGTTAAGCAAAGTATCTTACATCTACGTGGAGATGAAGAACTACAGACTGGAAGTCTGGAAACATACATAAAGACACAAAATGAACATATAGCAATCTGCAGTTACATTGGTCATCATAATACTATGAAAAAGGGAGTTATTCCCAAAATCGGCAAGTTATCCCGATCACGTGAGTCCCCAAGAATGGGCAGTGAAAAGTCCGGTGTGAATGGAGCAGACCTGGGCTTGGTCTTTGGGCCATTCATTTTCTATGGATCTGATGGAGAAAGCCAAGCACAGCGCTCCACCATCCCTGGCAGTCCCGAAAAGAATGAATGGCACGGAGTGGAACATGCTGAGGATGACGGGAGGTCCTGGTGGTCACATATGTCTCCTATACTGCTGAGAGCTTAATATCTTGGTACAAATCCTTTAAGGTCCTCGTTATATTTAAATGTTGTCCAAACCCACCGACCATTTGAGGTGTCGGGGACCTCTCGTTAGTAGATCGGCCAGCTTAAATTTAACATCCAATCCTTGTTTAACTCAGTTTATTAGTTATTAGAGCAAATTTGTTAATTTTTCCTCCATCTTTTGGTCGTCTCCTTCTGAGGCAGACGCCGCTTTATCCTCATTCCCCAAATGCTGGGCTCCCCTGCACATTGGGGCGCACGGTGAGCTGGGAGATGCGCTCCACACCCTCCTTACATGTACGGCTGGGGATAAACCAAATCCATGGATTGAAAACCTCTCCCAATTTTGCTATATACAGACTTTGCCTTTTATTTCCCTCTCCAACTGCAAAATGCTGGGAATTTAGAGCCACTCAATGTATTCCTATGGAGCGCTACATCGCAACGATTCTTTCCAGTGGGTGATAAAACGTTTGGTTTAGTCTTACTGGAAATGACTAAGGGCTCACCCTCCGGCTGCACAGAACATGTGCACATCCAGGGTTAATGGCCTCATAAACCCCACAATTCTAGTAGACACGGGTCATAACAGCAATAGAGTGACGAAACAAAGACGAGCCACAATTGTGCAGAAAGAGCCGGCATTATTCGGAATCTGGGTCCACCAAGGAATCATTGCTTGTTGTTCTGGGCTCGTCCAACCCTGGAAATGTACCTACTAGTGATATTATTATGGGATAACTCTACTAAGACACTGTAAATTCAACAGCAACGAAAACCACAGGCAGAAGCCCAATGTAGGGCCGAAGTCAGAATCTCACTGAGGGCAGGGCGTTCAGATGACAAAAACAAACCCATCCTTTCATCTGCAATCGAGCAACTAGTCACCGCCATAACACAATCCAAAAAGGGGGCTCTGACCAGACATTAAAGCACAGCACAGTCTCCCACACAAGAAATGCTGTATCCCATCCAAATTCTCAGCAACTAACGGCAAGAAATCAAAGATGAGTAAGACCTTATCGGCCAGAGAAGGAGATAACGACAAGTCATCGTCTTCTCTCCATGGAACGGAAGGATTGTAAGAAACAGCAGGTCCACGAGCCTGCAAACGTCCCAGTCCACAAACACTCCAGTATAACGTCTCACATTAACAAGACTTTCTTCCACGAAGGGAACACACGTGGAGATTTTGAATGTTCTTTTGGTCTGAGCCCACAAGGGCAGGCCACACTCACAACCTAAACAGAAGTACGATGTGATCAATTAGCCCCAACAATGAATCCAGTGACCAGTGAAGGTAATAACGTGGATCACCTCGATACAGTGGGGTTGGCAATATTAGGCAAGTTTAAGTTGATGGTGTAGAACTTCCCATGGATGTGGGGAGCGTGTACATGACTTACAGAAGGGAAAGATGCCACCATAAAGCACTCATTGTGGAGTCCAGGAATCAATTGCCAAACCCAGTCCATTGGCCTCATCCGTAACTTGTGGACGCTGGATGGGAGCCGGGTGAAAAGCCTTTTACCTTCTAGCAGCTCTTTGATTGTCCGGCTTTTTGAGAGGTCACGTGGGCGCCATGCCACAAAGATGACGTCCCACCAGGTCGGCTAATCAAGAGTGGAGTCTGTGATGAAGTCAGGTAACAAATGATTCTTGGGGTTCCCATCCAGCAGCCAAAGATTACAGACGTGGCCAACGGACAATGGATTGACACTACCTCTAGTCTTATGTCTTCTGGTGGCGTGAGGGGAACATACACAATATTATGTAATGTTATGGCTGATCGATGTATACAGAGAGCATCATTCCATGTAAATCATGAGATCACATTCTGGAGGAAGGCGATGGGAGGACAGCCGTCCGTGATCTTCCCATCACTTAGACACCAGGTAAGATTTTACTTGGGGGATGGCTGGTGAAAGCATCAGTCTGGAGCTAAACCTGCTATATTATATACATTACTGCACACATACTCAACAACCTACAGCCGTAAAATGATTCCACACAAGTGTCCAAGTGACGCGGCCACAGCCCAATATGCTTAAATTGCAGGAACGTAACACACCACATAACAAAGAAGGACGATTTCCAGACTTTCCATCAGAGACGCTCAGTTTTAGGAGTTCACGGCTGGTAAACCACATCCTGAGCTGCTAATATTTACAGCTACAACAACTTGTAACATGTATTTTATACTCTTCTAGTCAGCAAGAAGGTTTCAGCATGCCGGGGCCCATCTCCACACATCGCGGCTCTTTATGAGAAGGATCGGTGCAGAACAAAGTGTTCCGACCGTATAGAAGGGATTTGTCTGGCCTGTTAGGACCTGCCACAAATTCCTGAAAATCATCAGCAAGGCTGGAGTTCCTTAGATTAGTGATCTACAAGGCTCCAGTCCTAGAGATTCATCCATACACCTCAACCAGTACACAAGGAATGATTCGGACAAGTCGTCTATATACCGACACAACCCAGAACCCTGTGCTCCAGTTGGCGGAATAAATGCTTAATCTTTATCATCTTACGTAATATATTTGTCTGATGACATCACAATGACATCACTTATTTCCGGAGACTGATGAGATCATATTATTTGTAACCCATTTGGAACGTGATCACCACAACCTTAGTAACAGCATTACTGGCAATTCTAACACAAAACCCTGAAGAGTCACATACGCGAGGAGTACACAACGCCAAAATCAGCCGAAAAACATGACGACCCCCATACGCGTCAAAGGGGACAATCATTTACATCTTAATGTACAGAATGAAGTTCTTAAGAAGAATTTCCAACATATTCAGAGATTGAGCCAAGGGAGAGGCATTATATAAAATAGAAGTCATGTAACTTATCTGATAAATCAGTAATGACGTTCTAATGACGTGCCACCACTGCAGCCAATCACTGGCTTCACATTCTAGCCCAGAAGCCAATGATTGTGTGCAGTGGTCCAGTGGACAGTCGGTGAAGCCACAGCTACTCAAAAATGGTGCGTCATCAGACTTATCGGGCAAGAAATTTGATTAGTTTTATGGAATTTTACTGTCTTGACACAATTTTGGAATAAATTAGGAGATCGGTCCGTAGCAGTTTTAGCAAGGTCAGCGATACTGCAGGCTCGTGGGGTGATGCGGCGGTGGGCACCATTGATCTGTGGGCTGCTTTGAATCTCCCAAAGTTGACGCGATCGACTTCAATAAAAGGGCCACGAAGGCAGCGCATGCGCAGATAGGTCTCTGCAACCATTTTCTTGAAGTCCATCGCATCGATCTGCGCACACGCCGCAGTCATTTTCTTGATGTCCATCACATTAATCTGTGCACACGCGGCAGTCATTTTCTTGAAGTCCATCGCATCGATCTGCGCATGCGCCGCAGTTATTTTTTTTAAGTCGATCTCGTTAACTGCAGGAGATTCAAAGCAGCCTGCTGGCAGATCAATGGTGCCCACCGCCATGACCCCAACAAGCCTGCAGCAGCATCGCTGATCCTCCACACACTGACCCTCTTGAACCACAACACCCCTTCCTCCGTGCCCGTAGCATCTCCTACCCTGCCTCCTGGGACCCTCTGAGCTGCTCCACCACCGCCGCTCCCCCCTAGTGAGTATGGCTCTCATATGTGGCGTTCATGGCTCTCTCAGCCAAAAAGGTTCCTGACCCCTGCCATAGTATAAAATGAAATAAACTTTATTGATATCAAAATTAGTTAAAAAACACCCAGTGACTGTGAACACACAGGGGCATACAAGGTAAACCGAGGAGCATTACCAAATGGGATCCCTATAATAAGAGAACTGCTCCTACCTAAATATGGGGGAATATACAAGTGTGTGTAGTACTATAAATGTACTACATACCCCCATTCAACAATAACTAATTCTTGATGCACCCTAAATATCAAAAAAAGTGTTAATCACACCATAGGGGCAGAGTAGGGTGGAGGAGACACACAGCCATGGATCACCACATCTGACAGCTGAAACTTTGGCCTCCTGATGATCCTTGTATCCATAAGAAGGGGAAACGCGTCGAGGCGATATGGGAACAATCATTTGAAGGGAAGTAACTGTAGCTATATTTCCTTCTTTTTGTGCATTTTTTGCGCAATTTTTGTGCATTTTTTGCATTTAATCTGATCCATGCATGATAGTCAGAAATTCATTTTTTCAAAAAATGGCATATTGATTATTGGTTGTAATCATTCTGCAATATATTGGTATTTATTTTATCTAACTGCAGGATGTACATTTGTAAGTTCATCTCTTTGAATCATGTATGATTTCTGTAAAACTTTTTAGTATTAATTCCCCTTTGAATTAGGGTGCATTAAGGGAAAGCCGACGTGGAACGGGGCGCCCAAAACAGTTACGGCGTCAAACCCTCCGTTGGTAGGTAGGAGTAAGTGTGCACAGGGTGAGATAGGGACCCCATAGAGATTGTCTCCTCCTCCACCCTACTCTGCCCCTATGGTGGGATTAATACTTTTTTTTTATATTTAGGGTGCATCAAGGATTAGTTATTGTTGAATGGGGTATGTAGTACATTTATAGTACTACACACACTTGTATATTCCCCCATATTTAGGTAGGAGCAGTTCTCTTATTATAGGGATCCCATTTGGTACTGCTCCTCGGTTTACCTTGTATGCCCCTGTGTGTTCACAGTCACTGGGTGTTTTTTTAACTAATTTTGATATCAATAAAGTTTATTTCATTTTATACTGATAATTGAGGTTCTTTGTACTTGTCTTTAAACTCAATTCGACTGAACTGTTTCTGATAATCTGACCCCTGCCATAGACTATCATGGGTACAAGTGCTACCCATGAAAACCGGATGTGTGAATGAGGCTTTAGGAAGAGGACAACACGGGGGTCATGGTTTAGGAACAGTAGTATATGAAGTTAGGGGAGAGTTTTGGACAATCTGATTTCTGCTTGTATCATCAATGTGAATCCACCAACCATGGTCATGAGGTGCTTCAAAGAATTCATTAAGTGCCATCATCTTATTATGTTCCAAGAAAGCAGAAAAGGAGGTTTCTATCCCAAACAGCCCCATTAATTCATTTTATAGTTGGAAGCCAGCAGGCGTTTCCGGTCTCCCGAGCGCTTCCATTATACCCCGATCTTCTATCCGAGCACCATCGCCAGGCTTCTGTCTTTCAGTGGTTTGACCCTTTGCCGGCAGATTCTTCTGTCACCTTAGTAAGTGACGGTGTGAAACACAAGACATCACAAAGTGGTGAAGATGAAAAGGAGGACATGTTCTGAGGAGTCACGATCAAAGCCAACGGAGCTGTTATTCCTCTGCGAACTTCAAACATTAATGGCCCGATGGGGTCATGTTTCCAGCGTAGACATCGAGATCAAAAGTTGAAAGTACTTCTCAGCTGAAATAATTACTGGTATTTTTACACTCCATTTAATCTGCGCCTTTGATGAAGAAGCTCCGCAGACAGGGTCCACAGTTTCGCTTTATTTTTTCTCCTTAGATTTACTTGTACCTAACAAAATGGATAATGACCCAAAACAGGAATTGTATTATTTGTCCAGAAGAGACTTCTTGGAAAACCGAGAAGTAAAATCTGTTACAAGACAATGAGTAAATGTCAGCGTGGCCAGCTCCGAGTCTCAATCCGTAATGCCGAAAATGTGCTCATAGTCCAAGGAGCCTATAGTAAAGAACGGCCCCTATAGAGGCACCAAACAGGACATATAGGCGTCCAAGAAGGAAGCCCTTCAATCCCCATTCCTCCTCTCATCCTGGCAGATCAAAGCCTCCTAAAGTGAAATACCGAGCTGGCCCTTGCTTCATCAGGTAAAACGCTGCTGCTTGCCAGGAGACAAATCCAGCAGCCACATTCATAAATCGTCTTTCAGACATCCCATTTAATGTTGGTTTCCGGGATGAGAAGAAAAGTCTGAAGTCAAGATTGGTGAATTGTGGCATCGTGTGATGGCCACACTGTCAAGATTCCAGATTACCCTATATTCCCAACGTGACCGCATGTAGGCAATCTATATAGTCATGCTCATGTCTTAACTAGACTTTCCTCGGCTTCTCTCAATGTGATGGCCCATCCAAACCACTGGCCGACACAGTGACTGCAGACCATTCTTCCCAGCCAGGAACACCTCTTGAGTCTAGGTACCGTCACAGCCTTATAATGTGGACAGAAGAAACTGGTCTGCAACCAAGGCTCGGGAGTGACCATGAACAAAGGAGAATATATTGGACCCCTCCACAGTAAAATTGGCTGCTACACTAAAGCTGGTGTCACACTAAACGACAGCGACAACGACGTCGCTGTTACGTCACCATTTTCGGTGACGTAACAGCGACCTTGTAAGTCGCTGTTATGATCGCTGCTTAGCTGTCAAACACAGCAGAAGCAGCGATCATAAGGTCGCTGTGCTACATGTTCAGAGAGCAGGGAGCCGCGCTTAGCGCTGGCTCCTTGCTCTCCTGCAGCACACATCGGGTTAATTAACCCGATGCATACTGCAGCCACATGTCACAGTGCAGGAGCCGGCGCTGGCAGCAAGAGCGGAGGCTGGTAACCAGCGTAAACATCGGGTAACCAGGGAAAGGTCTTCCCTTGGTTACCCGATGTTTACGCTGCTTACAGCTTACCGCAGCTGCCAGTGCCGGCTCCTGATCGCTTCATTTCGTCGCTCTCTCGCTGTTACACACAGCGATGTGCGCTTCACAGCGGGAGAGTGACGACCAAAAAATGAAGCTGGACATTCAGCAACGACCGGCGACCTCACAGCAGGGGCCAGGTCGTTGCTGGATGTCACACACAGCGACAGCGACGGGACGTCGCTGCAACGTCACAGAAAATGGTGACGTAGCAGCGACGTCGTTGTCGTCGTCGTTATGTGTGACACCAGCTTAATAGATATGGCTTATCCAATAAATTACATTAATTTCACTCTGTGCAGAAAGCAGTCACTAGGCGGAACAAGGCAAGGAGGAATACTAGCAACCCAATGGCTTATACTATCAAGATAACAGCAGAGAAGCCCCTGGTGGACCTAACTAGAAGAACAAACCCCTGGTGGGTGGACCTATCTAGAAGGTGAAAACCCTGGTGGGTGGACCTATCTAGAAGGTGAAAACCCTGGTGGGTGGACCTATCTAGAAGGTGAAAACCCTGGTGGGTGGACCTATCTAGAAGGAGAAAACCCTGGTGGGTGGACCTATCTAGAAGGAGAAAACCCTGGTGGGTGGACCTATCTAGAAGGAGAAAACCCTGGTGGGTGGACCTATCTAGAAGGAGAAAACCCTGGTGGGTGGACCTATCTAGAAGGAGAAAACCCTGGTGGGTGGACCTATCTAGAAGGAGAAAACCCTGGTGGGTGGACCTATCTAGAAGGAGAAAACCCTGGTGGGTGGACCTATCTAGAAGGAGAAAACCCTGGTGGGTGGACCTATCTAGAAGGAGAAAACCCTGGTGGGTGGACCTATCTAGAAGGAGAAAACCCTGGTGGGTGGACCTATCTAGAAGGAGAAGACCCTGTTGGACCTATCTAGAAGGTAAAGCCCCTGGTGGACCTATCTAGAAGGTGAAGACCCTGGTGGACCCATCTAGAAGGTGAAGACCCTGGTGGACCCATCTAGAAGGTGAAGACCCTGGTGGACCCATCTAGAAGGTGAAGACCCTGGTGGACCCATCTAGAAGGTGAAGACCCTGGTGGACCCATCTAGAAGGTGAAGACCCTGGTGGACCCATCTAGAAGGTGAAGACCCTGGTGGACCCATCTAGAAGGTGAAGACCCTGGTGGACCTATCAAGGGTGCACAAAATTGTTCTTCCTATAGAGTGTTAATCCATCTGAAGGCCGATTGAAAAAAAAACAAAACAAACCACTCTGCTGGGAAGATCAAGCAAAGAAAATGTGTAGGTCCTGCTCCTCACACAATCCACTGCAGGGACACGAGACATCACTGCTCATCACACAATCCACTGCAGGGACACGAGACATCACTGCTCATGACACAATCCACTGCAGGGACACGAGACATCACTGCTCATCACACAATCCACTGCAGGGACACGAGACATCACTGCTCATCACACAATCCACTGCAAGGACACGAGACATCACCGCTCCTCACACAATCCACTGCAGGGACACGAGACATCACTGCTCATCACACAATCCACTGCAGAGACACGAGACATCACCGCTCATCACACAATCCACTGCAGGGACACGAGACATCACCGCTCATCACACAATCCACTGCAGGGACACGAGACATCACCGCTCCTCACACAATCCACTGCAGGGACACGAGACATCACCGCTCCTCACACAATCCACTGCAGGGACACGAGACATCACCGCTCATCACACAATCCACTGCAGGGACACGAGACATCACCGCTCATCACACAATCCACTGCAGGGACACGAGACATCACCGCTCGTCACACAATCCACTGCAGGGACACGAGACATCACCGCTCCTCACACAATCCACTGCAGGGACACGAGACATCACTGCTCATCACACAATCCACTGCAGGGACACGAGACATCACTGCTCGTCACACAATCCACTGCAGGGACACGAGACATCACTGCTCATCACACAATCCACTGCAGGGACACGAGACATCACTGCTCATCACACAATCCACTGCAGGGACACGAGACATCACCGCTCCTCACACAATCCACTGCAGGGACACGAGACATCACTGCTCATCACACAATCCACTGCAGAGACACGAGACATCACCGCTCCTCACACAATCCACTGCAGGGACACGAGACATCACCGCTCCTCACACAATCCACTGCAGGGACACGAGACATCACCGCTCCTCACACAATCCACTGCAGGGACACGAGACATCACTGCTCATCACACAATCCACTGCAGGGACACGAGACATCACTGCTCCTCACACAATCCACTGCAGGGACACGAGACATCACCGCTCATCACACAATCCACTGCAGGGACACGAGACATCACCGCTCATCACACAATCCACTGCAGGGACACGAGACATCACCGCTCATCACACAATCCACTGCAGGGACACGAGACATCACCGCTCATCACACAATCCACTGCAGGGACACGAGACATCACCGCTCGTCACACAATCCACTGCAGGGACACGAGACATCACCGCTCCTCACACAATCCACTGCAGGGACACGAGACATCACTGCTCATCACACAATCCACTGCAGGGACACGAGACATCACTGCTCGTCACACAATCCACTGCAGGGACACGAGACATCACTGCTCATCACACAATCCACTGCAGGGACACGAGACATCACTGCTCATCACACAATCCACTGCAGGGACACGAGACATCACCGCTCCTCACACAATCCACTGCAGGGACACGAGACATCACTGCTCATCACACAATCCACTGCAGAGACACGAGACATCACCGCTCCTCACACAATCCACTGCAGGGACACGAGACATCACCGCTCCTCACACAATCCACTGCAGGGACACGAGACATCACCGCTCCTCACACAATCCACTGCAGGGACACGAGACATCACTGCTCATCACACAATCCACTGCAGGGACACGAGACATCACTGCTCCTCACACAATCCACTGCAGGGACACGAGACATCACCGCTCATCACACAATCCACTGCAGGGACACGAGACATCACCGCTCATCACACAATCCACTGCAGGGACACGAGACATCACCGCTCATCACACAATCCACTGCAGGGACACGAGACATCACCGCTCATCACACAATCCACTGCAGGGACACGAGACATCACTGCTCATCACACAATCCACTGCAGGGACAGGAGACATCACCGCTCATCACACAATCCACTGCAGCGACACGAGACATCACCGCTCATCACACAATCCACTGCAGCGACACGAGACATCACCGCTCATCACACAATCCACTGCAGGGACACGAGACATCACCGCTCATCACACAATCCACTGCAGGGACACGAGACATCACTGCTCATCACACAATCCACTGCAGGGACACGAGACATCACCGCTCATCACACAATCCACTGCAGGGACACGAGACATCACCGCTCATCACACAATCCACTGCAGGGACACGAGACATCACCGCTCATCACACAATCCACTGCAGGGACACGAGACATCACTGCTCATCACACAATCCACTGCAGGGACACGAGACATCACTGCTCATCACACAATCCACTGCAGGGACACGAGACATCACCGCTCCTCACACAATCCACTGCAGGGACACGAGACATCACCGCTCCTCACACAATCCACTGCAGCGACACGAGACATCACCGCTCCTCACACAATCCACTGCAGGGACACGAGACATCACCGCTCCTCACACAATCCACTGCAGCGACACGAGACATCACCGCTCATCACACAATCCACTGCAGGGACACAAGACATCACCGCTCCTCACACAATCCACTGCAGCGACACGAGACATCACCGCTCCTCACACAATCCACTGCAGCGACACGAGACATCACCGCTCATCACACAATCCACTGCAGGGACACGAGACATCACCGCTCCTCACACAATCCACTGCAGCGACACGAGACATCACCGCTCCTCACACAATCCACTGCAGCGACACGAGACATCACCGCTCATCACACAATCCACTGCAGGGACACAAGACATCACCGCTCCTCACACAATCCACTGCAGGGACACGAGACATCACCGCTCCTCACACAATCCACTGCAGCGACACGAGACATCACCGCTCCTCACACAATCCACTGCAGGGACACGAGACATCACCGCTCCTCACACAATCCACTGCAGCGACACGAGACATCACCGCTCATCACACAATCCACTGCAGGGACACGAGACATCACTGCTCATCACACAATCCACTGCAGGGACACGAGACATCACTGCTCATCACACAATCCACTGCAGGGACACGAGACATCACTGCTCATCACACAATCCACTGCAGGGACACGAGACATCACCGCTCCTCACACAATCCACTGCAGGGACACGAGACATCACTGCTCATCACACAATCCACTGCAGGGACACGAGACATCACCGCTCGTCACACAATCCACTGCAGGGACACGAGACATCACCGCTCCTCACACAATCCACTGCAGGGACACGAGACATCACCGCTCGTCACACAATCCACTGCAGGGACACGAGACATCACCGCTCCTCACACAATCCACTGCAGGGACACGAGACATCACCGCTCCTCACACAATCCACTGCAGGGACACGAGACATCACTGCTCATCACACAATCCACTGCAGGGACACGAGACATCACCGCTCGTCACACAATCCACTGCAGGGACACGAGACATCACCGCTCCTCACACAATCCACTGCAGGGACACGAGACATCACCGCTCGTCACACAATCCACTGCAGGGACACGAGACATCACTGCTCATCACACAATCCACTGCAGGGACACAAGACATCACCGCTCCTCACACAATCCACTGCAGGGACACGAGACATCACCGCTCCTCACACAATCCACTGCAGCGACACGAGACATCACCGCTCCTCACACAATCCACTGCAGCGACACGAGACATCACCGCTCCTCACACAATCCACTGCAGGGACACGAGACATCACCGCTCGTCACACAATCCACTGCAGGGACACGAGACATCACCGCTCATCACACAATCCACTGCAGGGACACGAGACATCACTGCTCCTCACACAATCCACTGCAGGGACACGAGACATCACCGCTCGTCACACAATCCACTAAAATCATCATCTAAAATCACACGGATGCAGGCCCCCTCCAGGCCCGGTGGTTCTTCACGCTTTGTGAAATTGCCAGGCTACCAATGAGAGCAGTCTGGTTTACAATGGCCGGACACTTTATAAATATCAAAACAAGAACATTTTTTCATCAAATTTCTTTTCAAGAAAGCGTACATGTGAACTCGAGAAGAACGAGACAAAAGTGCAGCCGACCTCTCCATAAAAAGAGACATCCGGACGGTGGACTCTTGTTACACGTTAAGCCGAAATGGGAGCGCAGACAAAGGCTCTAAAAGAGATCGCGTATCAGGAAACCGTGATAAAAGCGATCCAGAGCGTTCATCAGGAAGACACACTGCAGATGAGGCAAGAAGCAATGCACTTTTCACCCCGATTAGGATTTCAGCACATGAAAACCTTCCGGCCTAAAAACGAGAGGCCCAGCGACCTCCGACCCATCACCCAGAAGTCTCAATTTCTGCAGTCCTCAATCTCGGCCGGGAATGGTCTAACTACTCCTGATCTCGGCTGCCCCCCCAGTTTCGGCCACCCCCCCGGTCTCGACTGCCCCTATCTCGGTCGGCCCTCGATCTCGGCCGCCCCCCAGTCTCGGCCGCATTCTGCGGACCTCATCTGTGCATAAATGAAATGCCTCATTGTAAGAAGACATTTTCTAATTACACACAATGCACTAGAACATAAAGAAGCAAAAATCTACAAAACCGTGTGATTGAACATTTGTGCTTTATTCCGTGCAACCCGGTGTTTGGGCGAATCGTGGGTTCAATGATGTAAATGATGTGACAAGAATCAGGCAGAAAACGGAAAGACGAGCGATCCTATCACATACTGGCCCACATGGCGAAAGCGAACCCGGTACCATGGAAATGATCAATGAATTTAGAAGGGTGTTAACAATCAGTGACATTAATGCTGCACTTTATATTAATCAGTCCTATAGACATTACATGGCCGCCAGCCCTCGGCGTCTCCCCTATATTTAGGGGTGCACGCTCAGCCGAGTGCTTCCGTGGTCATCATGAGAAATCCACGGCCAGACATAACTGGTGGTGACTAATCTCAGGGAGAAGAAAGTTCTGCGGCCCAGAATCAGATATCCAGGACCCCTAACTCCCGCGACAGTCGTACATTAGACTGCGGTCCTAGCACGTGATGGCTTCGGCAGCAATAATCTACGGTTTTCGGCGGCTTTAGAGGTCGGCTCTGGAGTCCAAGTCATCTAGAGTTGGAATTATCTTCTCGAATATTAATATTTTTCTGTAAGACAACTGTTACCCAGATTTAGCCAACTCATAGGGTACACATTGATGACCCCCGTCACTCAAGAAGCAAAGCCTCAGGATGGGCAGAGTCCAACCTTTTGGGTCACTGCTTCTCGAGACAAGAGGGGGAGGCTTGTCCATATAGCTGGCCACACACATTAGATCGCCACCTTCCCTGACTTACCTATACACAGGTGTTGTCTACAGACACGGCTAGGTTCCTCAGCCGATGTCACATATCCTCACCCAACAAAGGACCAGCTGCTGAAGTCCCTCTCCCCCCCCCCGACCGGCTTATAGTCTCTCTTCCCCCTGACCCCCTGTCACAGGAATCAGGAGACTCCCATACACATCAGCGACCGCCCTCCAGCCGCTTCACCCCGCAGCGTCCTCTCCTGCCCTCAGGTATATAGAGCAGTCGCCCCCCAGCCGCTTCACCCCGCAGCGTCCTCTCCTGCCCCGGCCCTCAGCGACCGCCCTCCAGCCGCTTCACCCCGCAGCGACCTCTCCTGCCCCGGCCCTCAGCGACCGCCCTCCAGCCGCTTCACCCCACAGCGTCCTCTCCTGCCCCGGCCCTCAGCAACCGCCCTCCAACCGCTTCACCCCGCAGCGTCCTCTCCTGCCCCGGCCCTCAGCAGCCGCCCTCCAGCCGCTTCACCCCGCAGCGTCCTCTCCTGCCCCAGCACTCAGGTATATAGAGCAGCCGCCCTCCAGCCGCTTCACCCCGCAGCGTCCTCTCCTGCCCTCAGGTATATAGAGCAGTCGCCCCCCAGCCGCTTCACCCCGCAGCGTCCTCTCCTGCCCCGGCCCTCAGCGACCGCCCTCCAGCCGCTTCACCCCGCAGCGTCCTCTCCTGCCCCAGCCCTCAGCGACCACCCTCCAGCCGCTTCACCCCGCAGCGTCCTCTCCTGCCCCGGCCCTCAGCGACCGCCCTCCAGCCACTTCACCCCGCAGCGTCCTCTCCTGCCCCAGCCCTCAGCGACCGCCCTCCAGCCGCTTCACCCCGCAGCGTCCTCTCCTGCCCTCAGGTATATAGAGTGTCCGTCCTCGAGGTGCTGTAAACCATCAGTCTGCGGATGTCACGCCATGCTGGGAGTTGTAGTCCAGGCTCCTTAGCGGTTTCACATTTTTCCTTGTGTTATATATATATAATGTAGCGGAGGTTTAATTGTGCACAGCGTTATATAACTGCAGACCCTCCTCAGCCTGCAGACTCCACACTTACAGACACGTTTCTACAGGAATGTGGTCTCCTCCGCTCCTGATACTAAATTTATTAATGAACAGAACATATTTCACGCAGCAAAAAAGACACTAACGTCAGGCTCAGCTACAGCGGCCGTTCCTGCGGCCTCCATTATAAACAGGTCTACCTCCATACTGAGAGATGGAAACGAGTCACTGCCATGACGCTTCCCCCAGAAACACTGAACATTATCAAGAAATATTTATTTTACTTGCTAATATAGCGTCATCGACCCCACCGCGTTTTACAGACATCATCGCTGTCCCCATAGTGTTCTGGCGTTCCATAGATTTACATTATAAAAGGCACTTTCAGAACATGCAGAGCAGTGTGACCTAAAGAATCAGCAGAGCAGTGACATCATTGAGAAGAGGAGCAGAGCGGCAACATCCCTGAGAAGAGGAGCAGAGCGGCGACGTCCCTGAGAAGAGGAGCAGAGCGGCGACGTCCCTGAGAAGAGGAGCAGAGCAGTGACATCCCTGAGAAGAGGAGCAGAGCGGCGGCATCCCTGAGAAGAGCAGAGCGGCGACATCATTGAGAAGAGGAGCAGAGCGGCGACATCCCTGAGAAGAGGAGCAGAGCGGCGACATCATTGAGAAGAGGAGCAGAGCGGCGACATCCCTGAGAAGAGGAGCAGAGCGGCGACATCCCTGAGAAGAGGAGCAGAGCGGCGACATCATTGAGAAGAGGAGCAGAGCGGCGACGTCCCTGAGAAGAGGAGCAGAGCGGCGACATCATTGAGAAGAGGAGCAGAGCGGCGACGTCCCTGAGAAGAGGAGCAGAGCGGTGACATCATTGAGAAGAGGAGCACAGCGGCGACGTCCCTGAGAAGAGGAGCAGAGCGGCGACATCCCTGAGAAGAGGAGCAGAGCGGCGACATCCCTGAGAAGAGGAGCAGAGCGGCGACATCCCTGAGAAGAGGAGCAGAGCGGCGACATCATTGAGAAGAGGAGCAGAGCGGCGACATCCCTGAGAAGAGGAGCAGAGCGGCGACGTCCCTGAGAAGAGGAGCAGAGCGGCGACATCATTGAGAAGAGGAGCAGAGCGGCGACGTCCCTGAGAAGAGGAGCAGAGCGGCGACATCATTGAGAAGAGGAGCAGAGCGGCGACGTCCCTGAGAAGAGGAGCAGAGCGGCGACGTCCCTGAGAAGAGGAGCAGAGCGGCGACATCATTGAGAAGAGGAGCAGAGCGGCGACATCATTGAGAAGAGGAGCAGAGCGGCGACGTCCCTGAGAAGAGGAGCAGAGCGGCGACGTCCCAGAGAAGAGGAGCAGAGCGGCGACGTCCCAGAGAAGAGGAGCAGAGCGGCGACGTCCCTGAGAAGAGGAGCAGAGCGGCGACGTCCCTGAGAAGAGGAGCAGAGCGGTGACATCATTGAGAAGAGGAGCAGAGCGGCGACGTCCCTGAGAAGAGGAGCAGAGCGGCGACATCATTGAGAAGAGGAGCAGAGCGGCGACGTCCCTGAGAAGAGGAGCAGAGCGGCGACATCATTGAGAAGAGGAGCAGAGCGGCGACGTCCCTGAGAAGAGGAGCAGAGCGGCGACGTCCCTGAGAAGAGGAGCAGAGCGGCGACATCATTGAGAAGAGGAGCAGAGCGGCGACATCATTGAGAAGAGGAGCAGAGCGGCGACGTCCCTGAGAAGAGGAGCAGAGCGGCGACGTCCCAGAGAAGAGGAGCAGAGCGGCGACGTCCCAGAGAAGAGGAGCAGAGCGGCGACGTCCCTGAGAAGAGGAGCAGAGCGGCGACATCCCTGAGAAGAGGAGCAGAGCGGCGACATCATTGAGAAGAGGAGCAGAGTGGCGACGTCCCTGAGAAGAGGAGCAGAGCGGCGACGTCCCAGAGAAGAGGAGCAGAGCGGCGACGTCCCAGAGAAGAGGAGCAGAGCGGCGACGTCCCTGAGAAGAGGAGCAGAGCGGCGACGTCACTGAGAAGAGGAGCAGAGCGGCGACGTCCCTGAGAAGAGGAAGGTTCTGGACACAGGGGATGGCGATAGGTGAGGATATTAATACACTGACATTACAGGACATACATATACACACACATTCTTAATGGGCGGCTTCTTCCAGCTGTCGATACCGTCTCCCTTTATTTTATATAGACCGATATCTCCTTATTACACGCAGCAGCCGGTTCTATCGTCCAGCAGAGCTCGTCTATAGCGCCCCATATTACCATAAAGGTAAAGACACCGGGGCGAGACATTTGCCGGAGGATAAACATTGACATCAACAACGTCCGGTGGGATTCCAGACTTTCCTGCAATCACAAACTATAATTATGGAAAGTAAATGTGCAGCGCTCAGCGATCCGCATCTACCAGCCCGCCATTACAGACGTCATGTGAACCTGACTCACAATCCGCCTTCCTCCAACCTCAGCCGCCAAGAACTACACACCGAGGAGGAGGAGAGGGGAAGAAGAGCCAGCAAACTCCATTTCCTTGAAAAACAAGTTGCAGATGTTGTGTGTTGGGTCCTCCCCCTCCGCCCGGATCAGATGTCCGCCGTGTGACCGGGAGCAGCACAGCTCCTGCAACATGTGCAAAGGAAGACTTTCCTCTCTATAAGAATAAAACTAGGCTACGTGTGATGCCTCCAAGCATGGCGCGCTCCCGTCAGCCCCTCCGCACAACCTTCAGTTACACCGGAACCTTGGTGGATCCTGTCCTATGTACCGGGCTTTAGGGTATGTGCGCACGTTGCTTTTTACCTGCTTTTTACCTGCTTTTTTGCTGCTTTTTCTTCTGCGCTGTTTAATGTCAAAATGGATGTGTTCTTCTATTCAAGCAAAGTCTATGGGAATTTGCAGCAGCAAAAAAGCAGGTAAAAAGCAACGTGCGCACATACCCTTACTGCTATAATGATGTCTACTAAATGTAAAGTTACAGCGCCGGCGCCATATGATGGAAGACCGCTATGTAATAAGATAGTAACTAACCCGCTATTCAGAAAATAGAAGAAAATTTACTGACAGCTGGGGGTCAAAAGAATGAGACCCCCCAGCGTTCCCCAAAATATTACCTGTAGAGCCTGTGAACTGAGCAGTGCAGCGCACCATAGTGTCCGGAGCAGAGCTGTGCAGTGTCCCACGGTGCCCGGAGCAGAGCTGTGCAGCGCCCCACGGTGCCCGGAGCAGAGCTGTGCAGCGTCCCACGGTGCCCGGAGCAGAGCTGTGCAGCGCCCCACGGTGCCCGGAGCAGAGCTGTGCAGCGCCCCACGGTGCCCGGAGCAGAGCTGTGCAGCGCCCCACGGTGCCCAGGGCAGAGCTGTGCAGCGCCCCACGGTGCCCGGAGCAGAGCTGTGCAGCGCCCCACGGTGCCCGGAGCAGAGCTGTGCAGCGCCCCACGGTGCCCGGAGCAGAGCTGTGCAGCGCCCCACGGTGCCCGGAGCAGAGCTGTGCAGCGCCCCACGGTGCCCGGAGCAGAGCTGTGCAGCGCACCATAGTGTCCGGAGCAGAGCTGTGCAGTGTCCCACGGTGCCCGGAGCAGAGCTGTGCAGCGCCCCACGGTGCCCGGAGCAGAGCTGTGCAGCGCCCCACGGTGCCCGGAGCAGAGCTGTGCAGCGCCCCACGGTGCCCGGAGCAGAGCTGTGCAGCGCCCCACGGTGCCCGGAGCAGAGCTGTGCAGCGCCCCACGGTGCCCGGAGCAGAGCTGTGCAGCGCCCCACGGTGCCCGGAGCAGAGCTGTGCAGCGCCCCACGGTGCCCGGAGCAGAGCTGTGCAGCGCCCCACGGTGCCCGGAGCAGAGCTGTGCAGCGCACCATAGTATCCGGAGCAGAGCTGTGCAGCGCACCATAGTATCCGGAGCAGAGCTGTGCAGCGCCCCACGGTGCCCGGAGCAGAGCTGTGCAGCGCACCATAGTGTCCGGAGCAGAGCTGTGCAGTGCCCCACGGTGCCCGGAGCAGAGCTGTGCAGCGCCCCACGGTGCCCGGAGCAAAGTTATGCAGCGCCCCACGGTGCCCGGAGCAGAGCTGTGCAGCGCCCCACGGTGCCCGGAGCAGAGCTGTGCAGCGCCCCACGGTGCCCGGAGCAGAGCTGTGCAGCGCCCCACGGTGCCCGGAGCAGAGCTGTGCAGCGCCCCACGGTGCCCGGAGCAGAGCTGTGCAGCGCCCCACGGTGCCCGGAGCAGAGCTGTGCAGCGCCCCACGGTGCCCGGAGCAGAGCTGTGCAGCGCACCATAGTATCCGGAGCAGAGCTGTGCAGCGCACCATAGTATCCGGAGCAGAGCTGTGCAGCGCCCCACGGTGCCCGGAGCAGAGCTGTGCAGCGCACCATAGTATCCGGAGCAGAGCTGTGCAGCGCCCCACGGTGCCCGGAGCAGAGCTGTGCAGCGCCCCACGGTGCCCGGAGCAGAGCTGCGCAGCGCCCCACGGTGCCCGGAGCAGAGCTGTGCAGCGCCCCACGGTGCCCGGAGCAGAGCTGCGCAGCGCACCATGGTGCCCGGAGCAGAGCTGTGCAGTGCCCCACGGTGCCCGGAGCAGAGCTGCGCTGCACCCCACGGTGCCCGGAGCAGAGCTGCGCAGCGCACCCTGGTGCCCGGAGCAGAGCTGTGCAGTGCCCCACGGTGCCCGGAGCAGAGCTGTGCAGTGCCCCATGGTGCCCGGAGCAGAGCTGTGCAGCGCCCCACGGTGCCCAGAGCAGAGCTGTGCAGCGCCCCACGGTGCCCGGAGCAGAGCTGTGCAGCGCCCCACGGTGCCCGGAGCAGAGCTGCGCAGCGCACCATGGTGCCCGGAGCAGAGCTGTGCAGTGCCCCACGGTGCCCGGAGCAGAACTGCGCTGCACCCCACGGTGCCCGGAGCAGAGCTGCGCAGCGCACCATGGTGCCCGGAGCAGAGCTGTGCAGTGCCCCACGGTGCCCGGAGCAGAGCTGTGCAGTGCCCCATGGTGCCCGGAGCAGAGCTGTGCAGCGCCCCACGGTGCCCGGAGCAGAACTGTGCGGTGCCCGGAGCAGAGCTGTGCAGCACCCCACGGTGCCCGGAGCAGAACTGTGCAGCGCCCCACGGTGCCCGGAGCAGAGCTGCTCTGCGCCCCACGGTGCCCGGAGCAGAGCTGCGCTGCGCCCCACGGTGCCCGGAGCAGAGCTGTGCAGTGCCCCACGGTGCCCAGAGCAGAGCTGTGCAGCGCCCCACGGTGCCCGGAGCAGAACTGCGCAGCGCCCCACGGTGCCCAGAGCTGTGCAGTGCCCCACGGTGCCCGGAGCAGAACTGTGCAGCACCCCATGGTGCCCAGAGCTGTGCAGTGCCCCACGGTGCCCGGAGCAGAACTGTGCAGCACCCCATGGTGCCCAGAGCTGTGCAGTGCCCCACGGTGCCCAGGGCAGAGCTGTGCAGCGCCCCACGGTGCCCGGAGCAGAACTGTGCAGCGCCCCACGGTGCCCGGAGCAGAACTGCGCAGCGCCCCACGGTGCCCGGAGCAGAACTGCGCAGCGCCCCACGGTGCCCGGAGCAGAACTGCGCAGCGCCCCACGGTGCCCTGGGCAGAGCTGTGCAGACTCCAGTGCCACTTCTTTCATTGCGGATGGGACGGCTGCTGGACATCGCTTTCTCCCACAATCCCATAGACAATGGATGAAACAGAAGTTGAAGTATTTGCTCCATACAAGACGGGGTTCTGAAAAGCTTGGCGCTGGTTATCGCGGTAGGTCCCAGCGGTCAGACCCCCAGCAATCAGCTGCCCCCCAACCTAAGGAAAGAGGATAGCCTATCATCGCAATAGTGAAGGGGGTTGAGCGGCCATAACACATTGTACAGGCAGGAGTGGCGCTCTCTAGAGAAATGCTTCATCTCTAAGGACAGGATCTGGATTCCTTTCTTGAATTTGCAGAAGAGTGTCCAGAGCTTTGCTCATAATTCTGCAGGCTTCGGAGCTGAACTCTCTTCGTATTTGTTACTTTATAGCATTTGGGATATGGACAACAGCAACTAAAATATCCTAATTCCTAAGTAGTTAAGGCGGCCTCGGATTCCCAGCTTGTGGCCCGTCTCCTACCAGCAGAACAGTGAATGCAGCTCTGAAGAACAATAGAACTCAGGATCAAAGCCAAATAAGAAAAGCATTGAGCGTTCAAAGTCACGTAACATTGGTGTTTTATATGTCTGCAAAAACGGTGAATAGAAGCGATACCCGGGGTTCCGCGCATTACATGTCCAGAGCCCCGGCTCCTGAGGTGTATGCAATGTAAGGAATCATTTCAGAAGGGTCCTTCCTACCTCTGCGCCCCCCCTACCCTCGCGCAGGGCCGGCGGTGGTGGGGCGCTCGGGAAGTGCAAGGAATGCACAAGGTTTGCAGAATTTCCCGGCTGCATTGTTTACATTTGTGGAATGTGAAGAAACAGCGCAGAGAACGCGGAACATTCCGGAACGGCGGGAAGAAGAATCTCACGTTAACGACGCCACGACCCACATTTCCAGGGCAGTCTCCTGTAGGGCGGTGCATATCGCGGTCGTCAGACGTCGCCTCGGCCGGGGCCACCACCGCACTTTGGAATTTATTCTTTGTCGTTAATGCTATAATCTGGCACAAGACAGCCGCGTTTACAACAGCCAATCATCAGAAAGAAAATAAGTCTCCTAATGTAGCAAAACTGCACCGACCAATGAGCCCCCGCTGTATAAAAGCCCCCGGCCGCCGGCATCGTATCCCCTCCATAACAGATCCTTTATAAAAGCCCCCGGCCGCCGGCATCGTATCCCCTCCATCACAGATCCTTTATAAAAGCCCCCGGCCGCCGGCATCGTATCCCCTCCATCACAGACCCTTTATAAAAGCCCCCGGCCGCCAGCATCGTATCCCCTCCATCACAGATCCTTTATAAAAGCCCCCGGCCGCCGGCATCGTATCCCCTCCATCACAGATCCTTTATAAAAGCCCCCGGCCGCCGGTATCGTATCCCCTCCATCACAGATCCTTTATAAAAGCCGCCGGCATCGTATCCCCTCCATCACAGACCCTTTATAAAAGCCCCCGGCCGCCGGCATCGTATCCCCTCCATAACAGATCCTTTATAAAAGCCCCCGGCCGCCGGCATCGTATCCCCTCCATCACAGATCCTTTATAAAAGCCCCCGGCCGCCGGCATCGTATCCCCTCCATCACAGATCCTTTATAAAAGCCCCCGGCCGCCGGCATCGTATCCCCTCCATCACAGATCCTTTATAAAAGCCCCCGGCCGCCGGCATCGTATCCCCTCCATCACAGATCCTTTATAAAAGCCCCCGGCCGCCGGCATCGTATCCCCTCCATCACAGATCCTTTATAAAAGCCCCCGGCCGCCGGCATCGTATCCCCTCCATAACAGATCCTTTATAAAAGCCCCCGGCCGCCGACATTGTATCCCCTCCATCACAGATCCTTTATAAAAGCCGCCGGCATCGTATCCCCTCCATCACAGATCCTTTATAAAAGCCCCCGGCCGCCGGCATCGTATCCCCTCCATCACAGATCCTTTATAAAAGCCCCCGGCCGCCGGCATCGTATCCCCTCCATCACAGATCCTTTATAAAAGCCCCCGGCCGCCGGCATCGTATCCCCTCCATCACAGATCCTTTATAAAAGCCCCCGGCCGCCGGCATCGTATCCCCTCCATCACAGATCCTTTATAAAAGCCCCCGGCCGCCGGCATCGTATCCCCTCCATAACAGATCCTTTATAAAAGCCCCCGGCCGCCGACATTGTATCCCCTCCATCACAGATCCTTTATAAAAGCCCCCGGCCGCCGGCATCGTATCCCCTCCATCACAGATCCTTTATAAAAGCCCCCGGCCGCCGGCATCGTATCCCCTCCATCACAGATCCTTTATAAAAGCCCCCGGCCGCCGGCATCGTATCCCCTCCATCACAGATCCTTTATAAAAGCCCCCGGCCGCCGGCATTGTATCCCCTCAATCACAGATCCTTTATAAAAGCCCCCGGCCGCCGGCATTGTATCCCCTCCATCACAGATCCTTTATAAAAGCCCCCGGCCGCCGGCATTGTATCCCCTCCATCACAGATCCTTTCTAAAAGCCCCCGGCCGCCGGCATTGTATCCCCTCCATCACAGATCCTTTATAAAAGCCCCCGGCCGCCGGCATTGTATCCCCTCCATCACAAATCCTTTATAAAAGCCCCCGGCCGCCGGCATTGTATCTCCTCCATCACAGATCCTTTATAAAAGCCCCCGGCCGCCGGCATTTTATCCCCTCCATCACAGATCCTTTCTAAAAGCCCCCGGCCGCCGGCATTGTATCCCCTCCATCACAGATCCTTTATAAAAGCCCCCGGCTGCTGGCATTGTATCCCCTCCATCACAGATCCTTTATAAAAGCCGCCGGCCGCCGGCATTGTATCCCCTCCATCACAGATACTTTGTTCCCTGTGAAAAAAAGTTGAGAGCAGAGAAAGAAGTAGAAATCCAGGACAGGCTCCTGCCCCACTCCCCGGGGCCGTGTATCACGCAGGACGGGCTCCAGTGCTGCGGCCCAATCCCCGGCTCCAGTGCAGCGGCCCAATCCCCGGCTCCAGTGCTGCGGCCCAATCCCCGGCTCCAGGGCCGCGGCCCATTCCCCGGCTCCAGGGCCGCGGCCCATTCCCCGGCTCCAGGGCCGCGGCCCATTCCCCGGCTCCAGTGCTGCGGCCCATTCCCCGGCTCCAGGGCCGCGGCCCATTCCCCGGCTCCAGGGCCGCGGCCCATTCCCCGGCTCCAGGGCCGCGGCCCATTCCCCGGCTCCAGTGCTGCGGCCCATTCCCCGGCTCCAGGGCCGCGGCCCATTCCCCGGCTGCACAACAGGAACTTTCCATCTACTCAATTTAAACCTTAAAATCTCATTTCGCACTTTTACCCAAGTAACGTTATTAATAAGTATAAATTAATCACAGCTTTCATGTATCATTTATATTATAGTAATCAGGGATTAAAAGTAAAATATTCACACTTAAAGTTAAAAAAATAAGTACAATTTCAGCTTTTTTTATATGTAATAATATTTCATCCTAAAAGTTCCTTCACACTAAAAAAAAAAAAAAAAAAAAGATTTAATAGTTCTAAAACGGTTACAGATTTCCGGCCATACTGTTATCCCAAGTGTTCGATGATCAGGGGTGAATTATAATAAAGGACGGGAGAAAACGCTAAACTGACCCCGGCTCCATAGATCGAGGCAGCGTCTGCAGACCGTGGAGTCGTGTGGAGGACACAGCCCTCAATGGCAGATCTGGACAGGAAAGAGGACGAGGACAAAGGCGGATTGTGCTGGGAGCCGTGATCTGTGACCTCTGATGTTACACAGGAAGGCTCTGCACACAATGCGTATGTGCGGATGGAGGCACGCAGGCAAGAAACTGCTACAATGTAACAAAACCCAGAAGTAAGAAAGCATGTAACCGGCTGGGGCTTCATCATCACTGCGGAGAGGTTTGCTAATAAAAAACCCCAAAATATATTAAGTCATAAAAAATGCAAAATCTAAACACAAACAAAACCAAAAGTCAAGTAAACAAACTCCAGGCTGGAAACTTTCCATAATAATAAAGCAATAAACAAATCGTCATGCGGCAGACACGAGCGGAGACTTGTAAGGCTGAGTGTACCCCGGGCTGCAGTGTGGGGTCCCCCGGGCTGGAGTGTGGGGGGCCCCCCGGTCTGGAGTGTGGGGGGCCCCGCCGGGGGCTGGTGTGTGGGGTCCCCCAGGCTGGAGTGTGGGGTCCCCCGCCGGGGGCTGGAGTGTGTGGTCCCCCAGGCTGGAGTGTGGGCTCCCCCAGGCTGGAGTGTGGGGTCCCCCAGGCTGGAGTGTGGGGTCCCCCAGGCTGGAGTGTGGGGGGCCCCGCCGGGGGCTGCAGTGTGGGGGGCCCCCGGGCTGGAGTGTGGGCTCCCCCGCCGGGGGCTGGAGTGTGGGCTCCCCCCCGGGCTGGAGTGTGGGCTCCCCCGCCGGGGGCTGGAGTGTGGGCTCCCCCGCCGGGGGCTGGAGTGTGGGCTCCCCCGCCGGGGGCTGGAGTGTGGGGTCCCCCAGGCTGGAGTGTGGGGTCCCCCAGGCTGGAGTGTGGGGTCCCCCAGGCTGGAGTGTGGGGTCCCCCAGGCTGGAGTGTGGGGGGCCCCGCCGGGGGCTGCAGTGTGGGGGGGCCCCCGGGCTGGAGTGTGGGCTCCCCCGCCGGGGGCTGGAGTGTGGGCTCCCCCCCGGGCTGGAGTGTGGGCTCCCCCGCCGGGGGCTGGAGTGTGGGCTCCCCCCCGGGCTGGAGTGTGGGCTCCCCCGCCGGGGGCTGGAGTGTGGGGTCCCCCAGGCTGGAGTGTGGGGTCCCCCAGGCTGGAGTGTGGGGTCCCCCAGGCTGGAGTGTGGGGTCCCCCAGGCTGGAGTGTGGGCTCCCCCAGGCTGGAGTGTGGGCTCCCCCAGGCTGGAGTGTGGGGTCCCCCAGGCTGGAGTGTGGGCTCCCCCAGGCTGGAGTGTGGGCTCCGCGGTTACCTTCGTAGCACAGGATGCCGATGTTGTTGTTCATCTTGTCCAGGTACTGGTAGTTCAGCAGGTCCATCTTCATAAACAGCATTGATTCCTGGGTTTGCAGGAAAGACCAGCTTCCTCGCTTCACCCACAGAGAAATGAGAAGAAATGATCAGAGCCTCCGATCCCAGCGCTCCTGAGATTTCACAAGAAGGGCCCAGCCTCCAGCAAGAAAAGCCGAGAAAAGTCCATGAAAAACCAAAGCAATCCGTCCACAGGAGGGGCGACGGCTCTGACCAGGCTACAGAGGGGTCCGGGGGTCTCCGGCTGAAACACACCGCGGAGGAAAAGAAAAGGGGAAAAGTGTGAAGACAAAGCCAGCCAGTGCTCACAGCCCCGCTGCAAGTTCCCTGCTCTGACTGCAGCCTGTGCTGAGCCTCCGGATAGGACCGGGGCGGAGGGAGCATGCGCAGCCCCTCCCTGCAGACAAAGCAGAGCCCACCCTCCCCCGGGCACACAGGTACATCACTGCAGCCTGCCCAATACATGCTCCACCGAAAGCCACACATACCTGGTGCAAGGAGAAAGCAGTGTACCTGTGCGCCAGTCCCATACAACACTAAGGTTACAAGCTGCCCCATCCCCCGCACACCAGGACTGATGACCAGCCACTTCCCAAATACTCGGATTCGCCATACTCGTAACGTCCTGTCTAATACTCGCGTATTCATTCCGAACAGCGTGTGCACTGCAAGTCACTGGGAAAACTCGCAAAGTAACGAGTGACCCAAATGCCGCACTATTCATGTGAGTAGCAATAGTGCAGCATTCCGGTTACTCGTTACATTGCGAGTAGCAATAGTGCAGCATTCCGGTTACTCGTTACATTGCGAGTAGCAATAGTGCAGCATTCCGGTTACTCGTTACATTGCGAGTAGCAATAGTGCAGCATTCCGGTTACTCGTTACATTGCGAGTAGCAATAGTGCAGCATTCCGGTTACTCGTTACATTGCGAGTAGCAATAGTGCGGCATTCCGGTTACTCGTTACATTGCGAGTAGCATTAGTGCAGCATTCCGGTTACTCGTTGCATTGCGAGTAGCAATAGTGCGGCATTCCGGTTACTCGTTACATTGCGAGTAGCATTAGTGCAGCATTCCGGTTACTCGTTACAGTGCGAGTAGCAATAGTGCAGCATTCCGGTTACTCGTTACAGTGCGAGTAGCAATAGTGCAGCATTCCGGTTACTCGTTACAGTGCGAGTAGCAATAGTGCAGCATTCCGGTTACTCGTTACAGTGCGAGTAGCAATAGTGCAGCATTCCGGTTACTCGTTACATTGTGAGTAGCAATAGTGCAGCATTCCGGTTACTCGTTACATTGCGAATAGCAATAGTGCGGCATTCCGGTTACTCGTTACATTGCGAGTAGCAATAGTGCAGCATTCCGGTTACTCGTTACATTGCTAGTAGCAATAGTGCGGCATTCCGGTTACTCGTTACATTGCGAGTAGCAATAGTGCAGCATTCCGGTTACTCGTTGCATTGCGAGTAGCAATAGTGCGGCATTCCGGTTACTCGTTACATTGCGAGTAGCATTAGTGCAGCATTCCGGTTACTCGTTACAGTGCGAGTAGCAATAGTGCAGCATTCCGGTTACTCGTTACAGTGCGAGTAGCAATAGTGCAGCATTCCGGTTACTCGTTACATTGTGAGTAGCAATAGTGCAGCATTCCGGTTACTCGTTACATTGCGAATAGCAATAGTGCGGCATTCCGGTTACTCGTTACATTGCGAGTAGCAATAGTGCAGCATTCCGGTTACTCGTTACATTGCGAGTAGCAATAGTGCAGCATTCCGGTTACTCGTTACATTGCGAGTAGCAATAGTGCAGCATTCCGGTTACTCGTTGCATTGCGAGTAGCAATAGTGCGGCATTCCGGTTACTCGTTGCATTGCGAGTAGCAATAGTGCAGCATTCCGGTTACTCGTTACATTGCTAGTAGCAATAGTGCGGCATTCCGGTTACTCGTTACATTGCTAGTAGCAATAGTGCGGCATTCCGGTTACTCGTTACATTGCGAGTAGCAATAGTTTAGCATTCTGGTTACTCGTTACATTGCGAGTAGCAATAGTGCAGCATTCCGGTTACTCGTTACATTGCGAGTAGCAATAGTGCAGCATTCCGGTTACTCGTTACAGTGCGAGTAGCAATAGTGCAGCATTCTGGTTACTCGTTACATTGCGAGTAGCAATAGTGCGGCATTCTGGTTACTCGTTACATTGCGAGTAGCAATAGTGCAGCATTCCGGTTACTCGTTACATTGCGAGTAGCAATAGTGCAGCATTCCGGTTACTCGTTACAGTGCGAGTAGCAATAGTGCAGCATTCCGGTTACTCGTTACATTGCGAGTAGCAATAGTGCAGCATTCCGGTTACTCGTTACATTGCGAGTAGCAATAGTGCAGCATTCCGGTTACTCGTTACAGTGCGAGTAGCAATAGTGCAGCATTCTGGTTACTCGTTACATTGCGAGTAGCAATAGTGCGGCATTCTGGTTACTCGTTACATTGCGAGTAGCAATAGTGCAGCATTCCGGTTACTCGTTACATTGCGAGTAGCAATAGTGCAGCATTCCGGTTACTCGTTACATTGCGAGTAGCAATAGTGCGGCATTCTGGTTACTCGTTACATTGCGAGTAGCAATAGTGCAGCATTCCGGTTACTCGTTACATTGCGAGTTTTCCCCACTGACTTGCATTGTAAACACTATTCGGAATGACTACACAAGTATTAGACAGGACGCGTTACGAGTATCGCGAATACGAGTATTTGGAAACTCGCTCATTATTAAAAAAAGGACGCGATGCCCTCTGCGCACTTTCATGACTGCAACCACTTTTTTGCCGACGTATTTGCGAAGATAACATATATAGCGCCATCATACTCCATAGCACTTTACAGACATCACTCTCCCCATCGGGACTACAGTCTACGGGACTACAGTCTATCAGTAAGTTTCTGGAGTGTAGGAGGAAACCCAAAACCCCAGGGAGGACCTACAAACTCACTGCAGAGGTCCTGGATGGGATTTCAACCTGGGACCCCAGTGCTGCAATGCAACAGTTATAACCACTGAGCCACAAGTACAGCACTAACCACTGAACCCCCATCCTGCCTTATATAAATTACTGTGCTATCGCTGAGCCACCATCCTGCCTTATATAAATTACTGTGCTATCGCTGAGCCACCATCCTGCCCAATATAAAGTAATGCTAACTACTGAGCCACCATCCTGCCCAATATAAAGTACAGTGCTAACCACTGAGTTACCATGCTGCTCTATATAATATACAGTTCTAACCACTGAGTAACCATGCTAGTCTATATAATATACAGTTCTAACCACTGAGTTACCATGCTAGTCTATATAATATACAGTTCTAACCACTGAGTTACCATGCTAGTCTATATAATATACAGTTCTAACCACTGAGTTACCATGCTAGTCTATATACTATACAGTGCTAACCACTCAGCGACAGTAATAATGCTGAGCCACCATCCTGCCATATATAGTCAAAATTATTCCCCATATAGTAGTGTTAACCACTGAGCCATCGTGCTGCACACATATATATATTATATTAAAGTGCTAACCACTGAGCTGCTCTCTATATATTGCTGTGCTAACCAATGAGCAACCATGCTGCCATAAATGTAGTACAGTGCTAAACACTAAGCCCCTGTGCTGCCCTATATAGAGTACAGTGCCAATCAATGAGCCATCGTGCTGGCTTATGTATAGTACAGTGCTGACCACTGACCCACTGTGATGCTCTATATATAGTACAGTGCTAACCACTGAGCTACTGTCCTGCCCTATATATAGTACAGTGGTAATCACTGAGCCACAATGCTGCTCTATATAGTGTACAGTGGTAACCACTGAGCAACCATGCTGCTTTATATATAGTACAATGCTAACCACTGAGCCAAAATGCTGCTCTATATATAGTACAGTGCTAACCACTGAGCCACTGTGCTGCTCTATATATAGTATAGTGCTAGCCACTGTGCTACTTTATGTATAGTACAGTGCTAATCACTGAGCCATCGTGCTGATCTATATATAGTACAGTACTGACCACTGAGCTCATCTATATAAAGTAAAGTGCCAACCACTGAGCCACCATGCTGCTGTATATATATTAGTTTAGTACTAACCACTGAGCCACCCTGCTGCTCGATGTATAGTATAGTATTAACCACTGAGCCACCATGCTGCTCTGTATATAGTACAGTGGTGACCACTGAGCCACCATGCTGCTCTATATATAGTACAGTGGTGACCACTGAGCCACCATGCTGCTCTATATATAGTACAGTGGTGACCACTGAGCCACCATGCTGCTCTATATATAGTACAGTGGTGACCACTGAGCCACCATGCTGCTCTATATATAGTACAGTGGTGACCACTGAGCCACCCTGCTGCTCTATATATAGTACAGTGGTGACCACTGAGCCACCGTGCTTCGACTCACTGGATGTGTTTGTAGTGTCAGATGGACTGAAGTCATTTCCTCGCTCCAGGCCGTCCGCTGATGCCTCGGGGTCACAGCTTTGTGAGGGAAGTGGCACACAGTCATTTAGCCCTAGTTTACGGTGCCCACGTTTATGCCCATTTCTGGCTTTTTTCAGGTGCTTTCATCTCTATTCTGAGGGCTCCTCACCCCGAAATCATCATTTAATAAGGGCTAACTTCAGAAAGAGCAGTAAATGTAAAGAGGACAACCAGCAGCAACGCCTCGGCTGCATCGTGGTGAAGTGACGGCCGCTGCCTGTCCCCCACATATAAATGGATCTATATAGAAAGACGGTGCCCCCTGCCCCCACTGCCATTGTAGACTAAAGGCCCAGTCACACACAACGACTTACCAGCGATCCCGAAAATGATGCGACCTGATAGGGATCGCAGGTAAGTCGCTGGGAGGTCGCAGGTGAGAGGTCACAGTCAGATCTTACCAGCGATGCAGGAACAATACAGGGGGCAGTAGTGACCTGTATAATGATCTCTGCAGTCACTGGGACCCGGTCACACAGCGTCACACACAGCGATGCAGGAACAATACAGGGGGCAGCAGCGACCTGTATAACGATCTCAGCGGTCACTGGCACCCGGTCACACAGCGTCACACACAGCGATGCAGGAACAATACAGGGGGCAGCAGCGACCTGTATAACGATCTCTGCAGTCACTGGCACCCGGTCACACAGCGTCACACACAGCGATGCAGGAACAATACAGGGGGCAGCAGCGACCTGTATAATGATCTCTGCAGTCACTGGCACCCGGTCACACAGCGTCACACACAGCGATGCAGGAACAATACAGGGGGCAGCAGCGACCTGTATAATGATCTCTGCAGTCAGTGGCACCCGGTCACACAGCGTCACACACAGCGATGCAGGAACGATACAGGGGGCAGCAGCGACCTGTATAATGATCTCAGCAGTCACTGGGACCCGGTCACACAGCGTCACACACAGCGATGCAGGAACAATACAGGGGGCAGTAGTGACCTGTATAATGATCTCTGCAGTCACTGGCACCCGGTCACACAGCGTCACACACAGCGATGCAGGAACGATACAGGGGGCAGCAGCGACCTGTATAACGATCTCAGCAGTCACTGGCACCCGGTCACACAGCGTCACACACAGCGATGCAGGAACAATACAGGGGGCAGCAGCGACCTGTATAACGATCTCAGCAGTCACTGGCACCCGGTCACACAGCGTCACACACAGCGATGCAGGAACAATACAGGGGGCAGCAGCGACCTGTATAACGATCTCAGCGGTCACTGGCCCCCGGTCACACAGCGTCACACACAGCGATGCAGGAACGATACAGGGGGCAGCAGCGACCTGTATAATGATCTCTGCAGTCACTGGCACCCGGTCACACAGCGTCACACACAGCGATGCAGGAACAATACAGGGGGCAGCAGCGACCTGTATAACGATCTCAGCGGTCACTGGCCCCCGGTCACACAGCGTCACACACAGCGATGCAGGAACAATACAGGGGGCAGCAGCGACCTGTATAACGATCTCAGCAGTCACTGGCACCCGGTCACACAGCGTCACACACAGCGATGCAGGAACAATACAGGGGGCAGCAGCGACCTGTATAATGATCTCTGCAGTCACTGGCCCCCGGTCACACAGTGTCACACACAGCGATGTAGGAACAATACAGGGGGCAGCAGCGACCTGTATAATGATCTCAGCAGTCACTGGGACCCGGTCACACAGTGTCACACACAGCGATGCAGGAACAATACAGGGGGCAGCAGCGACCTGTATAATGATCTCAGCAGTCACTGGGACCCGGTCACACAGCGTCACACACAGCGATGCAGGAACAATACAGGGGGCAGCAGCGACCTGTATAACGATCTCAGCAGTCACTGGCACCCGGTCACACAGCGTCACACACAGCGATGCAGGAACAATACAGGGGGCAGCAGCGACCTGTATAATGATCTCTGCAGTCACTGGGACCCGGTCACACAGCGTCACACACAGCGATGCAGGAACGATACAGGGGGCAGCAGCGACCTGTATAATGATCTCTGCAGTCACTGGCACCCGGTCACACAGCGTCACACACAGCGATGCAGGAACAATACAGGGGGCAGCAGCGACCTGTATAACGATCTCAGCAGTCACTGGCACCCGGTCACACAGTGTCACACACAGCGATGCAGGAACAATACAGGGGGCAGTAGTGACCTGTATAATGATCTCTGCAGTCACTGGGACCCGGTCACACAGCGTCACACACAGCGATGCAGGAACAATACAGGGGGCAGTAGTGACCTGTATAACGATCTCAGCGGTCACTGGCCCCCGGTCACACAGCGTCACACACAGCGATGCAGGAACAATACAGGGGGCAGCAGCGACCTGTATAACGATCTCAGCGGTCACTGGCCCCCGGTCACACAGCGTCACACACAGCGATGCAGGAACAATACAGGGGGCAGCAGCGACCTGTATAATGATCTCTGCAGTCACTGGCACCCGGTCACACAGCGTCACACACAGCGATGCAGGAACAATACAGGGGGCAGCAGCGACCTGTATAATGATCTCTGCAGTCACTGGCCCCCGGTCACACAGCGTCACACACAGCGATGCAGGAACAATACAGGGGGCAGCAGCGACCTGTATAACGATCTCTGCAGTCACTGGCACCCGGTCACACAGCGTCACACACAGCGATGCAGGAACAATACAGGGGGCAGCAGCGACCTGTATAACGATCTCTGCAGTCACTGGGACCCGGTCACACAGCGTCACACACAGCGATGCAGGAACAATACAGGGGGCAGCAGCGACCTGTATAATGATCTCAGCAGTCACTGGCACCCGGTCACACAGCGTCACACACAGCGATGCAGGAACGATACAGGGGGCAGCAGCGACCTGTATAATGATCTCTGCAGTCACTGGCCCCCGGTCACACAGCGTCACACACAGCGATGCAGGAACAATACAGGGGGCAGCAGCGACCTGTATAATGATCTCTGCAGTCACTGGGACCCGGTCACACAGCGTCACACACAGCGATGCAGGAACGATACAGGGGGCAGTAGTGACCTGTATAACGATCTCTGCAGTCACTGTCACCCGGTCACACAGCGTCACACACAGCGATGCAGGAACAATACAGGGGGCAGTAGTGACCTGTATAATGATCTCAGCAGTCACTGGCACCCGGTCACACAGCGTCACACACAGCGATGCAGGAACAATACAGGGGGCAGTAGTGACCTGTATAATGATCTCTGCAGTCACTGGCACCCGGTCACACAGCGTCACACACAGCGATGCAGGAACAATACAGGGGGCAGCAGCGACCTGTATAATGATCTCTGCAGTCACTGGCACCCGGTCACACAGCGTCACACACAGCGATGCAGGAACGATACAGGGGGCAGCAGCGACCTGTATAATGATCTCTGCAGTCACTGGCACCCGGTCACACAGCGTCACACACAGCGATGCAGGAACAATACAGGGGGCAGTAGCGACCTGTATAATGATCTCAGCAGTCACTGGCACCCGGTCACACAGCGTCACACACAGCGATGCAGGAACAATACAGGGGGCAGCAGCGACCTGTATAATGATCTCTGCAGTCACTGGGACCCGGTCACACAGCGTCACACACAGCGATGCAGGAACAATACAGGGGGCAGCAGCGACCTGTATAATGATCTGTGCAGTCACTGGCACCCGGTCACACAGCGTCACACACAGCGATGCAGGAACAATACAGGGGGCAGCAGTGACCTGTATAATGATCTCAGCAGTCACTGGGACCCGGTCACACAGCGTCACACACAGCGATGCAGGAACGATACAGGGGGCAGCAGCGACCTGTATAATGATCTCTGCAGTCACTGGCACCCGGTCACACAGCGTCACACACAGCGATGCAGGAACGATACAGGGGGCAGCAGCGACCTGTATAACGATCTCTGCAGTCACTGTCACCCGGTCACACAGCGTCACACACAGCGATGCAGGAACAATACAGGGGGCAGCAGCGACCTGTATAATGATCTCTGCAGTCACTGGCACCCGGTCACACAGCGTCACACACAGCGATGCAGGAACGATACAGGGGGCAGCAGCGACCTGTATAATGATCTCTGCAGTCACTGGCACCCGGTCACACAGCGTCACACACAGCGATGCAGGAACAATACAGGGGGCAGCAGCGACCTGTATAATGATCTCTGCGGTCACTGGCACCCGGTCACACAGCGTCACACACAGCGATGCAGGAACAATACAGGGGGCAGCAGCGACCTGTATAATGATCTCTGCAGTCACTGGCACCCGGTCACACAGCGTCACACACAGCGATGCAGGAACAATACAGGGGGCAGCAGCGACCTGTATAATGATCTCTGCAGTCACTGGCACCCGGTCACACAGCGTCACACACAGCGATGCAGGAACAATACAGGGGGCAGTAGTGACCTGTATAATGATCTCTGCAGTCACTGGCACCCGGTCACACAGCGTCACACACAGCGATGCAGGAACGATACAGGGGGCAGCAGCGACCTGTATAACGATCTCTGCAGTCACTGGGACCCGGTCACACAGCGTCACACACAGCGATGCAGGAACAATACAGGGGGCAGTAGTGACCTGTATAATGATCTCAGCAGTCACTGGCACCCGGTCACACAGTGTCACACACAGCGATGCAGGAACGATACAGGGGGCAGCAGCGACCTGTATAATGATCTCTGCAGTCACTGGCACCCGGTCACACAGCGTCACACACAGCGATGCAGGAACGATACAGGGGGCAGCAGCGACCTGTATAATGATCTCTGCAGTCACTGGCACCCGGTCACACAGCGTCACACACAGCGATGCAGGAACAATACAGGGGGCAGTAGCGACCTGTATAATGATCTCAGCGGTCACTGGCACCCGGTCACACAGTGTCACACACAGCGATGCAGGAACAATACAGGGGGCAGCAGCGACCTGTATAATGATCTCAGCGGTCACTGGCACCCGGTCACACAGCGTCACACACAGCGATGCAGGAACGATACAGGGGGCAGCAGCGACCTGTATAACGATCTCTGCAGTCACTGGCACCCGGTCACACAGCGTCACACACAGCGATGCAGGAACAATACAGGGGGCAGTAGTGACCTGTATAATGATCTCTGCAGTCACTGGGACCCGGTCACACAGCGTCACACACAGCGATGCAGGAACAATACAGGGGGCAGCAGCGACCTGTATAATGATCTCTGCAGTCACTGGCACCCGGTCACACAGCGTCACACACAGCGATGCAGGAACGATGCTGGGGGCAGTAGTGACCTGTATAATGATCTCAGCAGTCACTGGCACCCGGTCACACAGTGTCACACACAGCGATGCAGGAACAATACAGGGGGCAGTAGCGACCTGTATAATGATCTCAGCAGTCACTGGGACCCGGTCACACAGCGTCACACACAGCGATGCAGGAACAATACAGGGGGCAGCAGTGACCTGTATAATGATCTCAGCAGTCACTGGGACCCGGTCACACAGTGTCACACACAGCGATGCAGGAACAATACAGGGGGCAGCAGCGACCTGTATAATGATCTCTGCAGTCACTGGCACCCGGTCACACAGTGTCACACACAGCGATGCAGGAACAATACAGGGGGCAGCAGTGACCTGTATAATGATCTCTGCAGTCACTGGCACCCGGTCACACAGCGTCACACACAGCGATGCAGGAACAATACAGGGGGCAGTAGTGACCTGTATAATGATCTCTGCAGTCACTGGCACCCGGTCACACAGCGTCACACACAGCGATGCAGGAACAATACAGGGGGCAGCAGCGACCTGTATAACGATCTCAGCAGTCACTGGCACCCGGTCACACAGCGTCACACACAGCGATGCAGGAACAATACAGGGGGCAGCAGTGACCTGTATAATGATCTCAGCGGTCACTGGCACCCGGTCACACAGCGTCACACACAGCGATGCAGGAACAATACAGGGGGCAGCAGCGACCTGTATAATGATCTCTGCAGTCACTGGCCCCCGGTCACACAGCGTCACACACAGCGATGCAGGAACAATACAGGGGGCAGCAGCGACCTGTATAACGATCTCTGCAGTCACTGGCACCCGGTCACACAGCGTCACACACAGCGATGCAGGAACGATACAGGGGGCAGCAGCGACCTGTATAACGATCTCAGCAGTCACTGGCACCCGGTCACACAGCGTCACACACAGCGATGCAGGAACAATACAGGGGGCAGTAGTGACCTGTATAATGATCTCTGCAGTCACTGGCACCCGGTCACACAGCGTCACACACAGCGATGCAGGAACAATACAGGGGGCAGCAGTGACCTGTATAATGATCTCAGCGGTCACTGGCACCCGGTCACACAGCGTCACACACAGCGATGCAGGAACGATACAGGGGGCAGCAGCGACCTGTATAATGATCTCTGCAGTCACTGGCACCCGGTCACACAGCGTCACACACAGCGATGCAGGAACAATACAGGGGGCAGCAGCGACCTGTATAATGATCTCTGCAGTCACTGGCACCCGGTCACACAGCGTCACACACAGCGATGCAGGAACGATACAGGGGGCAGTAGTGACCTGTATAATGATCTCTGCAGTCACTGGGACCCGGTCACACAGCGTCACACACAGCGATGCAGGAACGATACAGGGGGCAGCAGCGACCTGTATAATGATCTCTGCAGTCACTGGGACCTGGTCACACAGCGTCACACACAGCGATGCAGGAACAATACAGGGGGCAGCAGCGACCTGTATAACGATCTCTGCAGTCACTGGCACCCGGTCACACAGCGTCACACACAGCGATGCAGGAACAATACAGGGGGCAGCAGCGACCTGTATAATGATCTCTGCAGTCACTGGGACCCGGTCACACAGCGTCACACACAGCGATGCAGGAACAATACAGGGGGCAGTAGTGACCTGTATAATGATCTCTGCAGTCACTGGCACCCGGTCACACAGCGTCACACACAGCGATGCAGGAACAATACAGGGGGCAGCAGCGACCTGTATAATGATCTCTGCAGTCACTGGCACCCGGTCACACAGCGTCACACACAGCGATGCAGGAACGATACAGGGGGCAGTAGTGACCTGTATAATGATCTCTGCAGTCACTGGCACCCGGTCACACAGCGTCACACACAGCGATGCAGGAACAATACAGGGGGCAGCAGCGACCTGTATAACGATCTCTGCAGTCACTGGCACCCGGTCACACAGCGTCACACACAGCGATGCAGGAACAATACAGGGGGCAGTAGTGACCTGTATAATGATCTCTGCAGTCACTGGCACCCGGTCACACAGCGTCACACACAGCGATGCAGGAACAATACAGGGGGCAGCAGCGACCTGTATAATGATCTCTGCAGTCACTGGGACCCGGTCACACAGCGTCACACACAGCGATGCAGGAACAATACAGGGGGCAGCAGCGACCTGTATAATGATCTCTGCAGTCACTGGCACCCGGTCACACAGCGTCACACACAGCGATGCAGGAACAATACAGGGGGCAGCAGCGACCTGTATAATGATCTCAGCAGTCACTGGGACCCGGTCACACAGCGTCACACACAGCGATGCAGGAACAATACAGGGGGCAGTAGTGACCTGTATAATGATCTCTGCAGTCACTGGCACCCGGTCACACAGTGTCACACACAGCGATGCAGGAACAATACAGGGGGCAGCAGCGACCTGTATAATGATCTCTGCAGTCACTGGGACCCGGTCACACAGTGTCACACACAGCGATGCAGGAACAATACAGGGGGCAGTAGTGACCTGTATAATGATCTCTGCAGTCACTGGCCCCCGGTCACACAGCGTCACACACAGCGATGCAGGAACAATACAGGGGGCAGCAGCGACCTGTATAATGATCTCTGCAGTCACTGGCCCCCGGTCACACAGCGTCACACACAGCGATGCAGGAACAATACAGGGGGCAGCAGCGACCTGTATAACGATCTCTGCAGTCACTGGCACCCGGTCACACAGCGTCACACACAGCGATGCAGGAACAATACAGGGGGCAGCAGCGACCTGTATAACGATCTCTGCAGTCACTGGCACCCGGTCACACAGCGTCACACACAGCGATGCAGGAACAATACAGGGGGCAGCAGCGACCTGTATAATGATCTCTGCAGTCACTGGCACCCGGTCACACAGCGTCACACACAGCGATGCAGGAACAATACAGGGGGCAGTAGTGACCTGTATAATGATCTCTGCAGTCACTGGCACCCGGTCACACAGCGTCACACACAGCGATGCAGGAATGATACAGGGGGCAGCAGTGACCTGTATAATGATCTCTGCAGTCACTGGCACCCGGTCACACAGCGTCACACACAGCGATGCAGGAACAATACAGGGGGCAGTAGTGACCTGTATAATGATCTCTGCAGTCACTGGCACCCGGTCACACAGCGTCACACACAGCGATGCAGGAACAATACAGGGGGCAGTAGTGACCTGTATAATGATCTCTGCAGTCACTGGCACCCGGTCACACAGCGTCACACACAGCGATGCAGGAATGATACAGGGGGCAGCAGCGACCTGTATAATGATCTCTGCAGTCACTGGCACCCGGTCACACAGCGTCACACACAGCGATGCAGGAACGATACAGGGGGCAGCAGCGACCTGTATAATGATCTCTGCAGTCACTGGCACCCGGTCACACAGCGTCACACACAGCGATGCAGGAACGATACAGGGGGCAGCAGCGACCTGTATAACGATCTCTGCAGTCACTGGCACCCGGTCACACAGCGTCACACACAGCGATGCAGGAACAATACAGGGGGCAGTAGTGACCTGTATAATGATCTCTGCAGTCACTGGCACCCGGTCACACAGCGTCACACACAGCGATGCAGGAACAATACAGGGGGCAGTAGTGACCTGTATAATGATCTCTGCAGTCACTGGCCCCCGGTCACACAGCGTCACACACAGCGATGCAGGAACAATACAGGGGGCAGTAGTGACCTGTATAATGATCTCTGCAGTCACTGGCACCCGGTCACACAGCGTCACACACAGCGATGCAGGAACGATACAGGGGGCAGCAGCGACCTGTATAATGATCTCTGCAGTCACTGGCCCCCGGTCACACAGCGTCACACACAGCGATGCAGGAACGATACAGGGGGCAGCAGCGACCTGTATAATGATCTCTGCAGTCACTGGCACCCGGTCACACAGCGTCACACACAGCGATGCAGGAATGATACAGGGGGCAGCAGCGACCTGTATAATGATCTCTGCAGTCACTGGCACCCGGTCACACAGCGTCACACACAGCGATGCAGGAACAATACAGGGGGCAGCAGCGACCTGTATAATGATCTCTGCAGTCACTGGCACCCGGTCACACAGCGTCACACACAGCGATGCAGGAACAATACAGGGGGCAGCAGCGACCTGTATAATGATCTCTGCAGTCACTGGCACCCGGTCACACAGCGTCACACACAGCGATGCAGGAACAATACAGGGGGCAGCAGCGACCTGTATAACGATCTCTGCAGTCACTGGCACCCGGTCACACAGCGTCACACACAGCGATGCAGGAACAATACAGGGGGCAGCAGCGACCTGTATAACGATCTCTGCAGTCACTGGCACCCGGTCACACAGCGTCACACACAGCGATGCAGGAACGATACAGGGGGCAGCAGCGACCTGTATAATGATCTCTGCAGTCACTGGCACCCGGTCACACAGCGTCACACACAGCGATGCAGGAACAATACAGGGGGCAGTAGTGACCTGTATAATGATCTCTGCAGTCACTGGCCCCCGGTCACACAGTGTCACACACAGCGATGCAGGAACAATACAGGGGGCAGCAGCGACCTGTATAATGATCTCTGCAGTCACTGGCACCCGGTCACACAGCGTCACACACAGCGATGCAGGAACGATACAGGGGGCAGTAGCGACCTGTATAATGATCTCTGCAGTCACTGGCACCCGGTCACACAGCGTCACACACAGCGATGCAGGAACAATACAGGGGGCAGTAGTGACCTGTATAACGATCTCTGCAGTCACTGGCACCCGGTCACACAGCGTCACACACAGCGATGCAGGAACAATACAGGGGGCAGCAGCGACCTGTATAATGATCTCTGCAGTCACTGGCACCCGGTCACACAGCGTCACACACAGCGATGCCTCCTGCCCAGCAGGACGTCGCCTTTGAAGAAAATAACCTGGACCATTCTGCAGCGACCGGCGTCCTCACAGCAGGGGCCTGATCGCTGGTGTCACACATAACGAGATCGCTACTGCGTCACCGAAACCGTGCCTCAGCTACGATCTCGTTATATGTGACAGTACCTTAAGGCCTGAAGCCAGCCCTGCACAGCGGACCCCCAACGTCCATGACCGGGCCGCCATAGGTGCCACTTATTTCCCTAGGAAACATGAATGTGTGAGGTCTGGATCACGTCCTATCGGGGGACGTGTGCGGCAGATAAAGGGTCCTCCACCTGGGACGCCCCCTATTTGTCTGCTCAGAATGAAAAGGTAAAAGCACCAAAAACGTTAAGGAGTCCTGCCCCACGAGAGCGAGGAGAACAGGCTTCCAGATGTAGATCTCAGAAGGAGCGCACGTCTGCGGGGGGGGGGGGGGGGGGGGCAGACGTCTTCGGGGGGCACACGTCTGCGGGGGGGCGCACATCTGCGGGGGTGGGGTGGCGCATGTCTGCGGAGCGTACACGTCTGCGGAGCGTACACATCTGCGGAGCGTACACGTCTGCGGAGCGTACACGTCTGCGGGTGCAATGCCTCCATAATACAGGCTGGGTAGCCCAGCCGCCATTGCTGCATGTCTGCGGAGCGTACACGTCTGCGGAGCGTACACGTCTGCGGAGCGTACACGTCTGCGGGTGCAATGCCTCCATAATACAGGCTGGGTAGCCCAGCCGCCATTGCTGCATGTCTGCGGTTCCCAGGAGCTTCTATTGGCTTTCCTCCACCTGTCACATTAGTAATTACACAGCTGCTGCTCAGACGCCTGTGGACAGGTTGTTTGGCAGCAGGAAAACCACTCAGATATGGTGTGACGCCATCTGCCATCTCCACTCCCACAAAGGAAAAAAAACGGAACAGAACCAAAAGGGGGTGGAGGAGCCCCACTGCTCATAGACCCATCCAATACAAGTGAAGGCTGTCCACCATGTGTGACTGTAGGTGCCCCGCTGCTCATAGACCCATCCGGTACAAGTGGAGGCTGTCCACCATGTGTGACTGTGGGTGCCCCGCTGCTCATAGACCCATCCGGTACAAGTGGAGGCTGTCCGCCATGTGTGACTGTGGGTGCCCCGCTGCTCATAGGCTCATACAGTACAAGTGGAGGCTGTCTACCATGTGTGACTGTGGTTGTCCTGCTGCTCAAAGGCCCATCTGGTAAAAGTGGAGGCTGTCCACCATGTGTAACAGTGGGTGCCCTGCTGCTCACAGGCCCATCCGGTACAAGTGGAGGCTGTCCACCATGTGTGACTGTAGGTGCCCCGCTGCTCATAGGCCCATCTAGTAAAAGTGGAGGCTGTCCGCCATGTATGACTGTGGGTGCCCCGCTGCTCATAGGCTCATACAGTACAAGTGGAGGCTGTCTACCATGTGTGACTGTGGTTGCCCTGCTGCTCAAAGGCCCATCTGGTAAAAGTGGAGGCTGTCCACCATGTGTGACTGTGGTTGTCCTGCTGCTCAAAGGCCCATCTGGTAAAAGTGGAGGCTGTCCACCATGTGTAACAGTGGGTGCCCCGCTGCTCACAGGCCCATCCGGTACAAGTGAAGGCTGTCCACCATGTGCAACAGTGGGTGCCCTGCTGCTCACAGGCCCATCCGGTACAAGTGGAGGCTGTCCACCATGTATGACTGTGGGCGCTCTGAAACCATCATCTGTTCCTTTAGTTACCGCCACAAATCCTGTCTTTAGGTGGTGGGGACAGGTTTGTTTTGTAATGGGGCCCTATGATTTATAGCAGGGGGGGTTACAAGGAAAAAAACATCCAACCACTGAATGAAGGGATAGGCATGTAGATCTTGAACTCTCAATGTCCTGGTTTAAGGCTGTGTTCACATGCTGCGAACAAACAGCAGTCATGTGCTGCCGAAGACTCTTCACTCCTTCCCTGCAAAAAATACTGAAAGGGCCTCTGTCAGCACAAAAGGACTGTTCACACCAAGCACAGGCGCTGGGTGCACCCAGTCACGGTTCGACATACCTTCCCAACTACTTATTTTCCCCATTTATCTCCGCTTTCCTCTAAAGTCAGATCTGTCAATCAACGAAGAAATTGATGGATACAAGTAGGTGGAAGGTTCACGGAACTGCTCGGCCGTGCCAGGGCTGCACTGAGCACCTGTGCTTGGTTTGAACAGTCATTTTGTGTTGACACAGGCCCATTAATTTAATAGGGGAAAAAAAAGATTACCTACAAAATAAAGGTCTGTGTAGTGAAGAAGTGAAAAGACTGCAGTGTCCTTAGAGGGGGATGGGCGACCGCAGGAAGTGTCCGGCAGCAGATTACTGCCTCTTACTAATGCAGGACAGACGCACGCTCCACCAAACTAAGCGTGCATGTGTACTGGGTGTATACGACACCAAACTAAGCGTGCATGTATACTGGGTGTATACGACACCAAACTAAGCGTGCATGTGTACTGGGTGTATACGACACCAAACTAAGCGTGCATGTGTACTGGGTGTATACGACACCAAACTAAGCGTGCATGTATACTGGGTGTATACGACACCAAACTAAGCGTGCATGTATACTGGGTGTATACGAGGATCGTGGTAAATGCCTGTGGCCAATAACCGTTCAGCACCCTGCTGTATAATCCTTCACTGGAATGTGTCTAGGAAAAGGGCTGGCATGGCGAATCACAGTGACCCAGGTTCAGCAAATAATAAGATGCTGTGCTATACTGCCCCATCTGGCAGATGGTCATTATAAGTATTGCACTGATACCAGCCGGACAGCGGAAACGGGACAGCGGAAACGGGACAGCAGATCTGCAGCCGCTCAGGTTTACAGCTTGTCCTGAGCCGGATCCATGCGAGTCAAAAATTGTTACAAGTACCGCATAGTGGCGCACAGGAACCAAAATAACTACTGTGCCGCTATCAGGGAGAACGTCCAATAAAACCCGAGCCGCGTATAACGCCAGCATCTAAAGCACAGTGTAAAGAAACATGGACGACCGGATACAGAGCGTAATAGAGTGTGAGGCCGGAGCTGGAGCCGCGCAGGGGATTTTTATTGTGTCTGCTCACACACCAGGATGTGGTTTCTCATAAGGAGACCTCACTGACAGACTGCAGATGTTTATACAGATGGAGCTGAGTCACCGGAGAGCGAGGACGAAATCCGCAATCACAGTGGAGAGAAGCAGCACGAGGACGGTGCACGGAACGGGCGAAACACGGAGAGCGAGGACGAAATCCACAATCACAGTGGTGAGAAGCAGCACGAGGACGAGGACGGTGCACGGAACGAGCGAAACACGGAGAGCGAGGACGAAATCCACAATCACAGTGGTGAGAAGCAGCACGAGGACGAGGACGGTGCACGGAACGAGCGAAACACGGAGAGCGAGGACGAAATCCACAATCACAGTGGTGAGAAGCAGCACGAGGACGAGGACGGTGCACGGAACGAGCGAAACACGGAGAGCGAGGACAAAATCCACAATCACAGTAGAGGGAAGCAGCACGAGGACTGTGCACGGAACGGGCAGAACACGGAGAGGGAGGACGAAATCCGCAATCACAGTGGTGAGAAGCAGCACGAGGACGGTGCACGGAACGGGCAGAACACGGAGAGGGAGGACGAAATCCGCAATCACAGTGGTGAGAAGCAGCACGAGGACGAGGACGGTGCATTGAACGAGCGAAACACGGAGAGCGAGGACGAAATCCACAATCACAGTGGAGGGAAGCAGCACGAGGACAGTGCACGGAACAGGCGAAACACCGAGAGGGAGGACAAAATCCGCAATCACACAGTGGTGAGAAGCAGCACGAGGACGAGAACGGTGCACAGAACAGGCGAAACACAGAGAGGGAGGACGAAATCCGCAATCACAGTGGTGGGAAACAGCACGAGGATGGTGCACGGAACGGGCAGAACACGGAGAGGGAGGACGAAATCCGCAATCACAGTGGTGGGAAGCAGCACAAGGACGGTGCACGGAACGAGCGAAACACGGAGAGGGAGGACGAAATCCACAATCACAGTGGTGGGAAGCAGCACGAGGATGGTGCACAGAACGAGCGAAACACGGAGAGGGAGGACGAAATCCACAATCACAGTGGTGGGAAGCAGCACAAGGACGGTGCACGGAACGAGCGAAACACGGAGAGGGAGGACAAAATCCGCAATCACAGTGGTGGGAAGCAGCACAAGGACGGTGCACGGAACGAGCGAAACACGGAGAGGGAGGACGAAATCCACAATCACAGTGGTGGGAAGCAGCACAAGGACGGTGCACGGAACGAGCGAAACACGGAGAGGGAGGACGAAATCCGCAATCACAGTGGTGGGAAGCAGCACAAGCATGGTGCATGGAACAGGCGGCACACGCAGCGGGCGGAACACGGCACACAGATTGAGGACGAAATCCGCAATCACAGTGGTGAGAAGCAGCACGAGCATGGAACGGGCGAAACACGGAGAGGGAGGACGAAATCCGCAATCACAGTGGTGGGAAGCAGCACGAGGATGGTGCACGGAACGGGCGAAACACAGAGAGGGAGGACAAAATCCACAATCACAGTGGTGGGAAGCAGCACAAGGACGGTGCACGGAACAGGCCAAACACGGAGAGGGAGGACGAAATCCGCAATCACAGTGGAGGGAAGCAGCACGAGCATGGTGCATGGAACAGGCGGCACACGCAGCGGGCGGAACACGGCACACAGAGTGAGGACGAAATCCGCAATCACAGTGGTGGGAAGCAGGACAAGAGCGAGGATGGTACACAGAATAGGAAGCACACGGAGCAGGCGGCACACAAGGAACGAGCAGAACATGGAGCGGACGACACACAGCACACAGAGAGGATCGAGATCAGCAACCACAGTGCTGGGAACTAGCACAAGAACGAGGACAATGAACAGAACGGGCGGCACACACTGAGCAGGTAGAACATGTAACAAGGGCAACGCAGAGTGAGCGGAACACGGAGCGGGCGGAACATGGAACGAGGCAACACTGAGTGAGCAGAAAATACTGAGCGGGCGGAACATGGAACAGGCAAAACATGAAGTGGACAGCACAAAGAGTGGGCAGAGCCCAGAACACACACACGGAAGGGCCTGCACACAAACACACACGGAGGTGCCGGAATGCGCACACACAGCACGCAACACGTCACCCATTCCTCCACAAAATCTACCAAGCAAGGGACTTGGGTAAACTACTGTGAACACTATAAAGCTGTGATTCTGGCAGGTGCACTCTGGGCAGTCAATCATGATTAAAGGGGTCCTCTAGAAGCGGTAAATAAAGAGAGCGTTGGAGGAAGAGTGAAGTGAGTGACTGATCTGTGGCGGGGTCGAGTGACACTGCTTCTGGGGTGTGGTGAGTGCTGTATCTGGGGGACAGGTGACTTTGGCTTGCTGGTTCTGGAGTGTGGTGAGTGCTGTATCTGGGGGACAAGTGACTTTGGCTTGCTGCTTCTGGAGTGTGGTGAGTGCTGTATCTGGGGGACAGGTGACTTTGGCTTGCTGCTTCTGGGGTGTGGTGAGTGCTGTATCTGGGGGACAGGTGACTTTGGCTTGCTGGTTCTGGGGTGTGGTGAGTGCTGTATCTGGGGGACAGGTGACTTTGGCTTGCTGGTTCTGGGGTGTGGTGAGTGCTGTATCTGGGGGACAGGTGACTTTGGCTTGCTGGTTCTGGGGTGTGGTGAGTGCTGTATCTGGGGGACAGGTGACTTTGGCTTGCTGGTTCTGGGGTGTGGTGAGTGCTGTATCTGGGGGACAGGTGACTTTGGCTTGCTGGTTCTGGGGTGGGGCGAGTGCTGTATCTGGGGGACAGGTGACTTTGGCTTGCTGGTTCTGGGGTGGGGCGAGTGCTGTATCTGGGGGACAGGTGACTTTGGCTTGCTGCTTCTGGGGTGTGGCGAGTGCTGTATCTGGGGGACAGGTGACTTTGGCTTGCTGCTTCTGGGGTGTGGCGAGTGCTGTATCTGGGGGACAGGTGACTTTGGCTTGCTGCTTCTGGGGTGTGGCGAGTGCTGTATCTGGGGGACAGGTGACTTTGGCTTGCTGGTTCTGGGGTGTGGTGAGTGCTGTATCTGGGGGACAGGTGACTTTGGCTTGCTGGTTCTGGGGTGTGGTGAGTGCTGTATCTGGGGGACAGGTGACTTTGGCTTGCTGGTTCTGGGGTGTGGTGAGTGCTGTATCTGGGGGACAGGTGACTTTGGCTTGCTGGTTCTGGGGTGGGGTGAGTGCTGTATCTGGGGGACAGGTGACTTTGGCTTGCTGGTTCTGGGGTGTGGCGAGTGCTGTATCTGGGGGACAGGTGACTTTGGCTTGCTGGTTCTGGGGTGGGGTGAGTGCTGTATCTGGGGGACAGGTGACTTTGGCTTGCTGGTTCTGGGGTGGGGTGAGTGCTGTATCTGGGGGACAGGTGACTTTGGCTTGCTGGTTCTGGGGTGTGGTGAGTGCTGTATCTGGGGGACAGGTGACTTTGGCTTGCTGGTTCTGGGGTGTGGTGAGTGCTGTATCTGGGGGACAGGTGACTTTGGCTTGCTGGTTCTGGGGTGTGGTGAGTGCTGTATCTGGGGGACAGGTGACTTTGGCTTGCTGGTTCTGGGGTGTGGTGAGTGCTGTATCTGGGGGACGGGTGACTTTGGCTTGCTGCTTCTGGGGTGTGGCGAGTGCTGTATCTGGGGGACAGGTGACTTTGGCTTGCTGGTTCTGGGGTGTGGTGAGTGCTGTATCTGGGGGACAGGTGACTTTGGCTTGCTGCTTCTGGGGTGTGGCGAGTGCTGTATCTGGGGGACAGGTGACTTTGGCTTGCTGGTTCTGGGGTGTGGTGAGTGCTGTATCTGGGGGACAGGTGACTTTGGCTTGCTGGTTCTGGGGTGGGGTGAGTGCTGTATCTGGGGGACAGGTGACTTTGGCTTGCTGGTTCTGGGGTGTGGTGAGTGCTGTATCTGGGGGACAGGTGACTTTGGCTTGCTGGTTCTGGGGTGTGGTGAGTGCTGTATCTGGGGGACAGGTGACTTTGGCTTGCTGGTTCTGGGGTGTGGTGAGTGCTGTATCTGGGGGACAGGTGACTTTGGCTTGCTGGTTCTGGGGTGGGGTGAGTGCTGTATCTGGGGGACAGGTGACTTTGGCTTGCTGGTTCTGGGGTGTGGTGAGTGCTGTATCTGGGGGACAGGTGACTTTGGCTTGCTGGTTCTGGGGTGTGGTGAGTGCTGTATCTGGGGGACAGGTGACTTTGGCTTGCTGGTTCTGGGGTGTGGTGAGTGCTGTATCTGGGGGACAGGTGACTTTGGCTTGCTGGTTCTGGGGTGTGGTGAGTGCTGTATCTGGGGGACAGGTGACTTTGGCTTGCTGGTTCTGGGGTGTGGTGAGTGCTGTATCTGGGGGACAGGTGACTTTGGCTTGCTGGTTCTTGGAGCCGCCGTATAATAGAGCACTGGCAGTAAGTCCCTTTGGATTGGATGATAGAGGCCGATGTGTGTGAGATTTGGAGGCCGCCTCTGTCCGGCCTCAGGGTTCGGCTATTTCGGGCACTAATGTGCGGCACCTGGTATAACAATCCCGGCCTGCCCACCAGGACATTCTGCTTTCCACAACCGCTCTAACGTTGTACAGAAAAACACAGAAACTTCTCCACCTCCGGGTCATCCGGTATTTACTCTATGTCACCACGAGCTTCACTTCTGGTTGAGGAGCGCCCCCTGGAGGCCATCTCCAGACCTGCATGGCACATGCAGCATTAATAATGAAAACATTCAGACATAGGGACAGAAAAGCCAAATACATACAAAATAAAGCAGGGACCGAGGTGGGGGGGAACAGAGGGTGGGGGGACATCGGGACTAAGAGAACAGAGGGTGGGTGGGGAACAGAGGGGGGCAGCAGAGGGTGGGGGGGACATCAGGAATGAGAGAACCGAGGGTGGGGGGGAATTGAGGGTCTGGGACCCAAAAGTGGGGGGAACAGACGGGGGGACGGGGAACCAGAGGAGGGGGAACCGAGGGCGGGGGGACATCAGGACTGAGAGAACCGAGGGTGGGGGGAAACAGAGGGGGGGTGGAACCAAGGGCGGGGGGAGCAGAGGGTGGGGGGACATCAGGAATGAGATAACTGAGGGCAAGGGGGAACTGAGGGTCTGGGACCCAAGAAGGGTGGGGGGGAACAGACGGGGGGAGGGGGAACTGAGGGCGGAGAGAACTGAGGACGGGGGGACATCGGGACTGAGAGAACTGGGGGGGGAACTGGGGGTCTGGGACCCAAGGGTGGGAGGAACAGAGGGATAGAGGGGGAACAGAGGGTGGGGGGACATCAGGACAGAGAACAGAGGGTGGGGGGGGGCTGAGGGTCTGGGACCCAAGGGTGGGGGGACAGAGGAGGGAGAGAGGGAACCTAGGATGGGGGGATCCCAAAGCCATATAAATACAAAATACAGCAGGATCCCGAGGGTGGGGGAACAGAGGTCAGGGAGAGAGACCCGAGGGTGGGGGAACAGAGGTCGGGGAGAGAGACCCGAGGGTGGGGGAACAGAGGTCGGGGAGAGAGACCCGAGGGTGGGGGAACAGAGGTCGGGGAGAGAGACCCGAGGGTGGGGGAACAGAGGTCGGGGAGAGAGACCCGAGGGTGGGGGAACAGAGGTCGGGGAGAGAGACCCGAGGGTGGGGGGGTGGGGAATAATGGAGACATAATGATCTTTCTATTATCTATCCCAACACTACAACTTCCGGACTCCAGGGGAATTTGAGGATCTGATCATCAAGGTCAAGATTATTCTTACAAGAAAAAAAGTTATTATTGATCCACAGGAGACAGGAGACCTGTGACCTGTGAGGACCCCAACTTTAAAAACGAAAAAGAAGGAGACAAAGAGGTGCGTCTACTGGGCCACAGCAATTCCCCCCCCCCCCATACACACATACATATCAGGTATAATTACACACACAGCCCTGCTACATCAATACACAACCACACACATACAGATCTGGTACAATACACAGAGAGCTCTGCTACATCAATACACAACCACACAGCTCTGCAATACACACACAACTCTCCTGTAATACACACACAGCTCTGCTACATCAATACACAACCACACAGCTCTGCAATACACACACAACTCTCCTGTAATACACACACAGCTCTGCTACATCAATACACAACCACACAGCTCTGCAATACACACACAACTCTCCTGTAATACACACACAGCTCTGCTACATCAATACACAACCACACAGCTCTGCAATACACACACAACTCTCCTGTAATACACACACAGCTCTGCTACATCAATACACAACCACACAGCTCTGCAATACACACACAACTCTCCTGTAATACACACACAGCTCTGCTACATCAATACATAGCCACACACATACAGCTCTGCTATAATACTCACACAGCTCTGCTACATCAATACATAGCCACACCCAGCTCTGCTACATCAGTAATGTGAACGGAGCATGTACAGGATCAATTCTGGCTGGTGACCGGTCCACGCAGCTGGTTTTGAATCCCCATTATGCTGATGGCTGGACCATATATGACAAGCTTTTCTCCCCCCCATCTACCTCTTGTGCCCCCCTATTTCCTCAGACTGGAGCTTACAAGCTCGGCCCGCACTCCTCCTGGTGTCTGAATTTTGTATTGTCTCATATTGTCTGCACATGTCCCGTCTGAATTGGAAAGCGCTGCAGAATCTGTTGGCGCTATAGAAATATAAATGATTATTCTTATTATTGGTACATAAGGGCAGGACTCGGCGGCTGCACAATATGGAGCAGATATTCCATGTAACAATACGCTGGGAGCCTCCATTTATGAGAAAACTGAAAGCAAAACCTGTGATGAGCGTGAAGGACACAAGTGCTGGGACCCTGCGGGAGACGCTGCCTGGAGCCCCCCCTGGTGGCCACTATGGGTACAGCGAGCATTCCTGACATTCCTCCCCGCTGTCAGTCACCTGCAATCCCAGGAACAGGAGGCAGAGATCCAGAGCGAGGAGAAAGCCCGGACCAGCCGATCACTCCACCGCAATGTCACCATTATTACAGCCTGATGATATAATCATACATAGGGCACACCTCTAGGACACCAGGGCACATTCTGGATTCAGAGAAAGTAACTGGAAAAGCCTAAAAATACCTCCTGACCTGCTGCCTGCAAACGGGAGGATAGACGGACACACACGGGGCGACACTACATAAACAGAAGCAAAAAAAAAACATTGCCATCCACTGCGATGCTGCTCCTCCATCCTGCTGACAGCCCCCTGCGGCCAATGATGGGCTGCAGCGGTCACATCACGCTGCCCCCCAATAAAAAGTATAAAGACAAAAACAAGTGCATTTTTTTTGTGCGCAAAATTCATAAACCGCAGATGGAGAGAAATTTTGTTGCAAAAAAAATATATAAATAAAACAAATATCACAAGAAGGAAATAAAAAGAAAGCGCGGTTGTTTAATTTCAGAAGAAACCGCACACTGACTCCACTGACTCGCACAATAAAACTAATGAACATGGCAATAAAAAAAAAAAAAAAAAAATTATAATGTAATATATATAATTTTATATGAAAATAAACAAAGCCCAAACAGCCTTCCTTTGCAATGCTCCCGTCCAGGTCACTGAACCTCCTGCCGTGGCCCCGGAGACGTGGGCTGGGGGTGTCGGATATTTTACGTATGTCAGACAAGCTCCAGCAGGCAGCGTCTTCACAGTAATTATTAGATTACCTCCATGAAGAACAGGTTTGCAGCGGCACACCTAGAACCGGAACTGCATTTTTCAGCTTCAATGTATCAAACACATAGGGGAAGATTTATGAAAATGTCTCCGCTGTAAAACTGGTTCAGAGGGTCTAGAAGACGGCCCCGAAGACGGCCCCCGAAGACGGCCCCGAAGACGGTCCGAGGCGACTGGTTCCATATTAGGGATTCAGGAGAAGCTGTTTACACCTTAGTGGGAATATTCCCATCTTAGTAAGAGATGGCATATTACGAGAAACTGCCACCACTAGGGGAATAAAAGGGGAGAGGTGGAAGAAAGTGGGGTCCCTCAACTGTACGATTGTGTATGAGACGCAGACACCGCTAACCCTGCGGCTGAGGAGGGGGCCGTAATCCCCTTACTCTACTACATTTTTGTAGGCTGCTGGAAGCTTTAGGTCAGCAACTGCAAAACATCAGGAACCTGGTGCCGGAGGCGCAATTATGTCACCGCGTGGCTCCGCCGGCTGTGGATGGGAGCAGATTCCTCGGGCGCCCATAATCCCGTCCACCAGCTGCCCCCCTACAAAGTAGACCACCACCAAACCCCCACAAAAGAATAGCGGCTCGTGTGCTCTTAATGCTCCAGCCAATCAAGCTATTTGTGAACAATATAAAGGGGGAGTACAGGAGAGATGGCAGTGATAGGTGACGCTCAGCATTGCGATGAGGTCTTCACCTCCGGTAATCAGATCATTACAGACTATGGTGCCAAGTTCCTCTAACAACGCGAGAAACCAAAACACCAACAAACTCTTCTCGATCCTTCTCAAAATTCATAGATAACTCTACATGGCCAAACATGGCGGCGCAGGATCTCTTTTGGGTTGTTATCTGGCACGATTCACGGTTTCAGGATAATGATGGCAGCTTCTTGGTCTCTGTAGAAGGTTGGCTGGCTGAGATGGTGAACAAGTCACTGATACTAGAAGAGAAAACCAAGGAGCGAGCGTGTGGTCTGGAAGGTCCAGACACCTAGGCTGTACTACTCCCGTGGTGAAACACATCAATCTGGACATTGATGAGTCCACGTCTCCGCCCAAGTAAAATAATTAAGCCTGTAGTCCCCTCCCGTACCGGAGCCGTTCCAGCAGTGCCGCAGTCCATGTTCCCCGGGTTCACAGGATGTGAGGTCACCGAGCACCGCGTCCAATCAGCAGTGGCCTCTGTCTCCCTGCCTTCGGCCCAATCGAGCAGTCACCAATACGTGAGCTCTGCGGCCTGCCAGGACCACGGGCAGATCACAAGTCTACGGGTAGAGAACGTAAAAGACCCTCGGTATAAACACCCGCTGTATACAATCTTTGGAACAGAGTGGTGAGAAACATTGAAGGCTGAGAATGCGCTCGGTGCCGGGGTCTCCCATCTTACTCTTCGACTATACCACACTTCCGGAGGAGCATGCTCTGCCACTATCACTATGAAATCCTGCAGTGACGCCTGACCCCGTTAGTCACTATGTGCCCTGCCAGAGTTGTGGCAATCGCTGAGCCCTGGGGGCAGAGCAGAAAGCCCAGTAAGCCGGCCCAGACTGTGAACTGATCACTAGGGCCCCAACTTTCCGAACACTGGATTACTGGAAACCCACCCAGCCTAAAACTGCACTCTGTGGACACCATAGACTCCGACTAACAGGAATCTCCAGCGTGGCCTTCCCCTCAAAGTCCACGCCATCCCACTATGTTATCTGGAGCAAATCTGAAAATGATGTCCCATAAAGAACGACTTTAGCCAATGCAAGTGCTGCTGAACCAAACACCACAGAGGTCACGACAGAGGGCACCACAGAGGTCACCACGACAGAGGGCACCACGACAGAGGGCACCACAGAGGTCACCACGACAGAGGTCACGACAGAGGGCACCACGACAGAGGGCACAACAGAGGACACCACGACAGAGGGCACGACAACAAAGGGCACCACAGAGGTCACTACGACAGAGGGCACCACGACAGAGGACATGACAGAGGGCACCACGACAGAGGACACGACAGAGGGCACGACAGAGGGCACCACAACAGAGGGCACCACGACAAAGGACACGACAGAGGGCACCACGACAGAGGGCACCACGACAGAGGGCACCACGACAGAGGACATGACAGAGGGCACCACGACAGAGGTCACCACAGAGGTCACCACGACAGAGGGCACCACGACAGAGGGCACCACGACAGAGGACATGACAGAGGGCACCACGACAGAGGTCACCACAGAGGTCACCACGACAGAGGGCACCACGACAGAGGGCACCACGACAGAGGGCACCACGACAGAGGGCTTTTGGACAACAGTCCTAAATGCGAGTCCGCACTGACCATCAACACTGTCAGGGCAGGAATGGCGGCTCCAAAATGCAATAAGCAGCTCAATGGGGCGTGTGCAGGAGCAGTCATCCCTCTGATCGGGCCACGGGCATGGAGAGACGCCACCATACACGGGGAGGCACAATGCTGAGCCAACTGTTGACGGCCAGCAAGTATTGTGCATGAGTAGTGATGAGCGGACACAGACTGGAAAAGTCCGAATCCGCGTGGCTTCAAAAGGTTCCCAGGTGCCGGACCCAGGATTCCAGATACTGATCCAGATCCAGCATTCAGGAAATTAAAAAATAAAGGAAAAATAAAGAAAATAAGAATGAAGCGAGTGCTTCCTACTTACCGAGGCTGTCACGGCTGTACACTGCTCCTGCTACCTCTGCTTCACTACCTGGGCCGCTCATCATTGGTCATCTATATGCACTGCTTTCCATGCCCACCGGCCGTCCTGGCGCCTGTGATTGGTTGCAGTTAGATGCGCCCCCAGCCTGTGTGACAGCGTCTGACTGCCACCAATCACACGCTCCAGGACGGCCGGTGGGCGGGGAAAGCAGTGCAACTGTCTGCGGGTCATTATCGTGGTATAAAAATAAACAAATGTCGTAGGGCCCCCCATATTATGATAACAGCACAGACAAAGCCTACGGCTACAGACTGCAGCCCCCAGCCATGCGCTTATCTTGGCTGTGTATCAAAATAAGAGCAACTGCATGACGCTTTTTTTTTATTATTATTATTCAAATAAATAATTTTAAAAACTGGCGTTCGGTCTTCGTCCTCAATTTAAACCCCTTTAAAGCAAAAATAAAGGAAAGTAACAGCCATAATAAAATCCAACAGCTGGGGGTTGGTATTCTCAGCCTGGGGAGTCTCATGGCTATTGGGAACCCCCCAGGCTAAGAATAGCAGCCTGCAGCCACTCCGGATTTGTCGCATTCATTAGATGCGACAATCCCGACGCTTTACCCAGCTCTTCCCGAACTGTCCAGGTCCGGTGGCTGTCGGGGTAATAGGGGTTAATGACAGTGCACAACTGTCATCCAGCCCAGATTAGTGACCCCCCATCACTAATCCTATAAGTAAAAACAAATAAAGACAAACACAGAGAAATATCCTTTATTTGAAATAAAATGCAGCACCCTCTTTCCCCTCTTTATTAACCCCAAAAAGACCCTTGAAGTTCCGCAGTAATCCACACGACGTCCCACGCATTCAGTCACATGATTGTAACATCACACAGGTCCTGCCTGCAAAGACCATTTGTCCAATGCTGAGCTCCACCCATTACAGTCACATGATCATGACATCACACAAGTCCTAGATAGACCAATGCTGATCTCCGGAGCTCAGCTGGACTATGCAGGACCTGTGTGATGTCATGATCATGTGACTGTAATGGGTGGAGCTGAGCAGAGAATCTCTGGTAAACGACCTGTGTATAATCAATTACACTGCAGGGGCGTCGCTAAGTTCAAAAAAGAATCTTGCTTGAATGTGAGTGACATGACGGATTCCCAGCAGAGGCCGCCCTCACGACTGGAAACAAAGCTCTGCACTGGCTTCACCTAAGCAAATAAGATAAAATGTCAGCACTCGGAGCAATGTTATTCATGGGGCAGCGCTGATTGCTGATCACGGATTTATTTTTTTCACTGTCAGAATCTGAATAAAGTGGCAGCGTAATGCTATTTCACTCTGATATCGGATGAGACTCGCCCAGCCAAGTGTAAGGGGTACTTTGCACATTGCGACATCGCAAGCCGATTGTAGTGATGTCGAGCGCGATAGTCCCCGCTCCCGTCGCAGCTGCGATATCTTGTGATAACTGCTGTAGCGAACATTATCGCTACGGCAGCTTCACACGCACTTACCTGCCCTGCGACGTCGCTCTGGCCGGCGACCCGTCTCCTTCCTAAGGGGGCGGGTCGTGCGGCGTCACAGCGACGTCACACAGCAGGCGGCCAATAGAAGCGGAGGGGCGGAGATGAGCTGGACGTTACATCCCGCCCACCTCCTTCCTTCCTCATAGCCGGTGGATGCAGGTAAGTGATGTTCCTCGCTCCTGCGGCTTCATACACAGTGATGTGCGCTGCCGCAGGAACGAGGAACAACATCGTACCTGTCGCTGCAGCGAAATTATGGAAATGACCGAGACTACACAGATCACCGATTTTCAACGCTTTTGCAATCGTTTATCGGTGTTTCTAGGCTTTACACGTTGCGACATAGTTACCGGCGCCGGATGTGCGTCACTTTCGATTTGACCCCGACGAGATCGCAGTAGCGATGTTGCAACGTGCAAAGTACCCCTAAGGGTGTGCGGAAATCGTAAGACTGCACACGGCTGACATTTCTAATGTTCTGGTGATTTCCTCGCGCTGACACAATGGAGGAGATGGAGGAAGTCTGTTCTCCATCTTCTGTTTCCGTGCTAGGATTCTGTCCTCTCAGATAATCGGATCTCACTAAGCCGACACTTGGACCCGACTCTCAAGGAGGACAGAGTCTTCGTGACCCCAAAGGTTCTGTCATCTGCAAAACTAAACTGCGCTCACCTGAAGGAGGCGTTACACAGAGAAATGAGAGCCCATGGCCATTTTACTCAAATCATTAAATGCCCAGCACGGTATTTCTGTGGTGTAAGACACTCTTCTAGCATCGGTCTAGACTTCTCGGTCTTGCGTCAGGGCCACATTGAATCAAGAATTTCATATCCACTTATTGCATGAGTAATTACCGATGTGTCACCATCAAGGAGCCCAAAATGTAACAAGTAAACAGCTCCAGGCCAGCGAGGCCGATCTGCTTCCCTACTGCCATCGGGTTACCTCCATTACACCCGTCCCTGCCGGCATCGGGTTACCTTCATCACACCCGTCCCTGCCGGCATCGGGTTACCTCCATTACACCCGTCCCTGCCGGCATCGGGTTACCTCCATCCCACCCGTCCCTGCCGGCATCGGGTTACCTCCATCACACCCGTCCCTGCCTGCATCGGGTTACCTCCATCACACCCGTCCCTGCCGGCATCGGGTTACCTCCATTACACCCGTCCCTGCCGGCATCGGGTTACCTCCATTACACCCGTCCCTGCCGGCATCGGGTTACCTCCATTACACCCGTCCCTGCCGGCATCGGGTTACCTCCATTACACCCGTCCCTGCCAGCATCGGGTTACCTCCATCACACCCGTCCCTGCCGGCATCGGGTTACCTCCATTACACCCGTCCCTGCCGGCATCGGGTTACCTCCATCATACCCGTCCCTGCCGACATCGGGTTACCTCCATCACACCCGTCCCTGCCGGCATCGGGTTACCTCCATCACACCCGTCCCTGCCGGCATCGGGTTACCTCCATCACACCCGTCCCTGCCGGCATCGGGTTACCTCCATTACACCCGTCCCTGCCGGCATCGGGTTACCTCCATTACACCCGTCCCTGCCGGCATCGGGTTACCTCCATTACACCCGTCCCTGCCGGCATCGGGTTACCTCCATCCCACCCGTCCCTGCCGGCATCGAGTTACCTCCATCACACCCGTCCCTGCCGGCATCGAGTTACCTCCATCACACCCGTCCCTGCCGGCATCGGGTTACCTCCATCACACCCGTCCCTGCCGGCATCGGGTTACCTCCATACCACCCGTCCCTGCCGGCATCGGGTTACCTCCATTACACCCGTCCCTACCGGCATCGGGTTACCTCCATTACACCCGTCCCTGCCGGCATCGGGTTACCTCCATCACACCCGTCCCTGCCGGCATCGGGTTACCTCCATCACACCCGTCCCTGCCGGCATCGGGTTACCTCCATTACACCAGTCCCTGCCGGCATCAGGTTACCTCCATCCCACCCGTCCCTGCCGGCATCGGGTTACCTCTATTACACCCGTCCCTGCTGGCATCGGGTTACCTCCATCCCACCCGTCCCTGCCAGCATCGGGTTACCTCCATTACACCCGTCCCTGCCGGCATCGGGTTACCTCCATTACACCCGTCCCTGCCGGCATCGGGTTACCTCCATTACACCCGTCCCTGCCGGCATCGGGTTACCTCCATTACACCCGTCCCTGCCGGCATCGGGTTACCTCCATTACACCCGTCTTCTGCTATTGCATAACCCAAGTCAACAAAGGCAGATTATGTGCGGAGGAGAAAGCGGCTGGGATCTGAAATAACCTGCAAATGACTACACAAAGGGAAGGAGGAAGAACTCAACACTAAGAAGGAAAAACTGGATAAACAACAACCCAACAGGGCAATGGACTTCGAGAGGGGGGGGGGGGGTTGAGGAATGGACTCCGGGGGGCAATGAATTCTGGAGGGGGGACAATGGACTCCCAGGGGGTAAGGGGGGGGGGGGGACACTGAACTCTGGGGGGTGGGGCAATAAACTCCAGGGCACCTCTGGGTCAGTACTACAATGCACAGGTCGGAATATTTATCTACTAGATAAAAGTATAGCGCGAGGCAAGATAAAATTATATATTTTACCCAGGTCCAAAATCTGTTTGGAGTCTACCGGTGACAATGTTCAGCCGAGGACTTCTGCCGTAAGGCCGTGTTCACACAATACAATTGTAGCCGATGTCACAATTCACACAAGCAGGAAATTATATACAAGCCAAAATAGAAATTCTACCACAAGAAGGAAAATTCATGAAAATTACAGGATGGAGACAAGTCACTGATCTGCAGATGATGGAAAAATGGAAACTAAATGCTCAAAGATCTCTCTCAGAAAGTGAAAGTCATACCTTCAGTATTTGGTCGGTATTTTACCTTCAGCATTTGGTCAGTATTTTACCTCCGCATTTGGTCGGTATTTTACCTTCAGTATTTGGTCGGTATTTTACCTTCAGCATTTGGTCAGTATTTTACCTCAGTATTTGGTCAGTATTTTACCTCCGCATTTGGTCAGTATTTTACCTTCAGTATTTGGTCGGTATTTTACCTTCAGCATTTGGTCAGTATTTTACCTCCGCATTTGGTCGGTATTTTACCTTCAGTATTTGGTCGGTATTTTACCTTCAGTATTTGGTCAGTATTTTACCTCAGCATTTGGTCAGTATTTTACCTCAGCATTTGGTCAGTATTTTACCTCAGCATTTGGTCAGTATTTTACCTCCGCATTTGGTCAGTATTTTACCTTCAGTATTTGGTCGGTATTTTACCTTCAGTATTTGGTCAGTATTTTACCTTCAGCATTTGGTCAGTATTTTACCTCAGTATTTGGGCAGTATTTTACCTCAGCATTTGGTCAGTATTTTACCTCAGCATTTGGCCAGTATTTTACCTCAGCATTTGGCCAGTATTTTACCTCAGTATCTGGTCAGTATTTTACCTCAGCATCTGGTCGGTATTTTACCTCAGCATTTGGTCAGTATTTTACCTCAGCATTTGGCCAGTATTTTACCTCAGCATTTGGCCAGTATTTTACCTCAGCATTTGGTCAGTATTTTACCTCAGCATTTGGCCAGTATTTTACCTCAGTATTTGGCCAGTATTTTACCTCAGCATTTGGCCAGTATTTTACCTCAGTATTTGGCCAGTATTTTACCTCAGTATTTGGCCAGTATTTTACCTCAGTATTTGGGCAGTATTTTACCTCAGCATTTGGGCAGTATTTTACCTCAGCATTTGGGCAGTATTTTACCTCAGCATTTGGGCAGTATTTTACCTCAGCATCTGGTCAGTATTTTACCTCAGCATTTGGGCAGTATTTTACCTCAGCATTTGGTCAGTATTTGGCCAGTATTTTACCTCAGTATTTGGCCAGTATTTTACCTCAGTATTTGGCCAGTATTTTACCTCAGCATTTGGCCAGTATTTTACCTCAGCATTTGGTCAGTATTTTACCTCAGCATTTGGCCAGTATTTTACCTCAGCATTTGGCCAGTATTTTACCTCAGTATTTTACCTCAGCATTTGGTCAGTATTTTACCTCAGTATTTTACCTCAGCATTTGGTCAGTATTTTACCTCAGCATTTGGTCAGTATTTTACCTCAGTATCTTATCTGGTCAGCATTTTACCTCAGTATTTGGTCAGTATTTTACCTCAGTATTTGGTCAGTATTTTACCTCAGTATTTGGTCAGTATTTTACCTCAGCATTTTACCTCAGTATCTGGTCAGCATTTTACCTCAGTATCTGGTCAGCATTTTACCTCAGTATTTGGTCAGTATTTTACCTCCGTATTCGGTCAGCATTTTACCTCAGCATCTGGTCGCCATTTTACCTCAGCATCTGGTCAGTATTTTACCTCAGCATTTGGTCAGTATTTTACCTCAGCATCTGGTCAGTATTTTACCTCAGCATCTGGTCAGTATTTTACCTCAGCATTTGGTCAGTATTTTACCTCATCATCTGGTCAGTATTTTACCTCAGCATCTGGTCAGCATTTTGCCTCCATATTTGGGCAGTATTTTACCTCAGTATTTGGTCAGTATTTTACCTCAGCATCTGGTCGGTATTTTACCTCAGCATCTGGTCGGTATTTTACCTCAGCATCTGGTCGGTATTTTACCTCAGCATCTGGTCGGTATTTTACCTCAGTATTTGGTCAGTATTTTACCTCAGTATTTGGTCAGTATTTTACCTCAGCATCTGGTCAGTATTTTACCTCAGTATTTGGTCAGTATTTTACCTCAGTATTTGGTCAGTATTTTACCTCAGCATTTGGTCAGTATTTTACCTCAGCATTTGGTCAGTATTTTACCTCAGCATTTGGTCAGTATTTTACCTCAGCATTTGGTCAGTATTTTACCTCAGCATTTGGTCAGTATTTTACCTCAGCATTTGGTCAGTATTTTACCTCAGCATTTGGTCAGTATTTTACCTCAGCATTTTGTAGTCTATACCAGGAGGGGTGATGAATCCGGCAGTGGAGCTCGTGTGTCTATTATACGTCTCCTCTGATTGTTCCTCTCCAGATTGTAGCTACAGATTCTGAGGTTAAAACAAACCTCACTGAATACTGAACGTGTGAACGAGACTTTCACAGCTTGGTTGTTAATCAGAGAGATGATTAATGGTTGTCTGAGGAAGGTTTTGAATGCAGTTGGACAAATCATGTTTTCCACACCTCAGTTTACAATTGCCGACCAATCATGTCACAGTTGTGCTGAAGGGAGACAAGTCCAAAGACGCTGCAGCCTCGGGAGACAAGTCCAGAGACGCTGCAGCCTCGGGAGACAAGTCCAGAGACGCTGCAGCCTCGGGAGACAAGTCCAGAGACGCTGCAACCTCGGGAGACAAGTCCAGAGACGCTGCAACCTCGGGAGACAAGTCCAGAGACGCTGCAGCCATGGAAAAAAGATGTTGGCCAAACAATAATGTGAGGCAAATCCCGGGATATGAAGATGAATTATGACTCCAGTCATAATCCCTCATCACTCCCTGGCAGTGCCCCCTCCCTTCTTGTTCTCAGTGTTCCACTTACACCTCCATGGCCATGTCCTGTGATATGGAGATGAGGTGGTGTGGGAACAATGGACACAGGATGACTCCCTGCCGTCACCCTGTAGTAGGAGCTGCTATCTAATTAGCAAGGCTCTGGAAGTAGCCAGACAGAACGACTCCAGTAAAAAATGGTTCATATCTCGCAAGCCATATTTCCGATAAATATGGCAACCATAAAAATGGTGTCTCCGCATGCGGACGATGCCGGCACACCCTTTTTATGGGAGCAGGACATTGGGAAATGCCCCAGGCGTGATATCAGCCAATGGGGAACTGGCAGACAGGTCATGAGTCCCCTCGTTCTGTAGCTAAATTCATAACTGTCACAATGAGAGCATTGGCGTCCGCCTACGACGCTCCCAGGCCAAGTTATGGCCATATTCCATGTTGTGGATTTTGTCCATAACTCCAGCCAGGGGTGGAGCAGTGCTCCCTCTGAGGTCACGAAGGTAGGAGGGGACCTGGATTTGTCCAGGTTGATAACCCTACTTCGGCCATTTTCCAGGGTTCTTTCGCTGGGGGTCACGTGTAGGAAACATCTGTGGGAAGGATCCTAGAAACCTGGGTACAGCGCCCCCCTGTGGCCAGACGCAACAAGGTAACTGCTGGAACTGTGTATGCCTGTTTGTAACCCATGCTTTGATTGTAACTGTACTCTGACATATGTATATTCTGTAGATTCCCTATTGTATATATTGTAGTTTCTAGTGTGCTTTAGGCTGATTAAATTATATAATTAATCTTGGGCTGTTCTGTTATCTCGATCTTGAATCCCACGTCTGTGTGTTCGGCTAATAGTTACCGTGAAGCGGTTGGTGGCAGCGAGTTGTGCCAAGGATTATTGTGGGGAGGCCAGTGAGATTCGGGGAGATTTTATATATTCCGCCCGCGGAGGTCGGGGGAATATATACCCTACTCTCACCGGGGACCCTTCAATAATCGGCATAAGTAGTATAGCGGCCTCCTTGCTTATTGTCGGGCAATTCCATAATTGGCCTGACTATAAGAGGGGCGCTAGAGAGCGCATCACGTGCTCTGTCTGTCGGTCGGGAGGTATAAAGGAGGGGTGACCCCCACTTGTTACCCCCCGATTGTGACGTACTGGTAGCCAGCGCGGGGGATTTCTGAGTGACCCCCCCGGTGGTTTGTGACATATTGGTGGCATAGCGGTGGGATCGAGATAATAGTGTGTGTGAGTGTGAGACCCATACTCCCAGACACTAAAGACTGCCTGCAGCAGCTGTGGCTGCTGGGGTCTTCAGACTAGCTCAACACTAGAGTGTCAGAGTGCAGATACTGTAAGGTGTGTGGAGGCATCAGGTGTCAGTTCTGTGTCAGTGACCAAAAGTCTGCAAGAATGGCACCAGGAGCAGAGCTATGCAACTGGCCAATGCTAAGGCAGGAGCCGAAGAGAGGGAGGACGGTGCTGTGGACAGCAATGAGGAGGTTGCCCACGAGTCCTCCAGGAGCTCGACGCCAGAAAACCGTTCTGCCGAGGACATTGCGCAACCTGGCACTGCTGGACAAGATGAGGAGGAGCTCACCCAAGGTTCCTCAACGAGCCAGATGCCAGCCCTCCGCTCTGCAAGGGACAGTGAATCACCAGGCTCCGCAGCGGGCCGCAGATCACCACGTGCCATTCCACCGAGCCTGGGAGGCTCGGATAGCCTTCTTCAAATGGCTATGGCCCTTCTCCAGGCTGGAGACCAGGAGGGCTACAAGGGACTCCTGGCAGAGCGCAGGGCAGAGCGGCAAGCAGCGCGTGAGGCTGAGGCTGCGGAGCGGCAGGCAGCGCGTGAAGAGCGCCAGGCAGAGCGTGACTACCAGCTGCAGCTAGCTCAGCTCCGGCCCTCATCAGCCACACGTGACCTTCAAGACACCAAACTTCCAAAGGTCCGTGTTGAGGACTTCCCAGTGCTGGAGAAGGATGGAGACTTGGACTCTTTCTTGACTGCTTTTGAACGGACTTGCTTGCAGCACCATCTGAACAAGGACCAGTGGGCCAAATACCTGACCCCCCGTTTAAGGGGTAAGGCCCTGGATATCCTTGGGGACTTGCCTGCTGAGGCAGATCAGGGCTACGACACCATCAAGCGGGCCCTGATCCAACAGTACAACCTCACCCCGGAGTCCTACCGCAAGAAGTTCCGGAGCCTACAGAAGGGACCAAAGGACTCCTGGGCTGACCACCGGCGGGCACTTGCCCGAGCTGCCGACCACTGGACCCAAGGCCTGCAGCTTTCCACCGGACCGGAGATCCTGGACTTGTTCATCACGGAGCAACTCTTGTGGAACTGCCCTGAGGATCTCCGCCAGTTCATCCGAGACCAGAAGCCAAAGGGGTCCACGGCTACAGCTGCCCTTGCCGATGACTACACCAACAACCGGGCCCCTGAGGCCAGGAGAGCGGCCACCAGCAGCACCTGGAGAGGGGGTAAGATGAATTCTGCGACTGCCCCACCTGCCCCTAGACTGCAGGGGGTGTCCCCCTCAACTCCCCTCTCCAGGCCCGTAACAGGGAATAGTAAAGTAGGGCTTGCAAGGCTGCGCCAGTGACCACTCTGAACATAGAGAGTTAATGTTCCTTTATTTCATCTTTAGGTCGACACGTTTCTGGAGTCTCTGCTCCCTTCCTCAGGACACACAGGAAAAAAAGTACATCAAATCTGCTAAACCATGAGGACTGCAGAATCTATATACATTCCGTCATGATGACGTCAAAGCCCAGCCTCTTCCAAAAAAATCGGCGGGAAAGACACATCAAAAAAACAAAAAAACACATATAACAATGAAAATCACGATCAAAAAAAATACATAATTACATATGGAAATATCATCATATTATCCAATAGAAATGAAATAAAATGAAAGTATGCAATAAAAAGAAAAAGTGTGTGTATTATTGTGTATTTAAATAAAATACGGGAATAAAACCCTGCATTGCCAAGCCGCTATGAAACGGTCTCGAACCCATGGGAATATTAACTCTTTTCTCAAAGGGGTTGCATCTCAAAGAGAGCAAACCATGTCTCCACCTTAGGAGTCCCGAAAACACCCTTTGAAACCAAGTAAGAAAGAAATACCTATGAAAGTGTAGCTGTGAGAAGATCCGTATAATTCCGAGTGTTTACGTGAAAATCCTACGTAAGTCAACGTAAAACACCTAAACCGGGGTGAAGAAAGTTCAGAGCGTGGGAAAAAGGTGAGTGCGCATGTCAAAAAAAGGTCCGGAGCTTGTTAAGACAAGGTGAAGAAAGTTCAAAGCGTGGGAAAAAGGAAGTGCGCATGTCAGAGAAAAAAAGATATGGGGTAGGGAGCCAGTTAGTCTTCCAAGCTCCGTGCAGAGAATAATCTGCCGGTTATTCATCAGAAAACCTTATTGCGGACCTAGTGGAATAAAAATTAAAATTTCGAGAGAAAAAAAGGGGGGACGGGCATATATATGTGTATATAAATCTCTATCTCTAAAAGCCTTGTATATAAATCAAGGGCTGACACAGTGTGTATATATAAAAAAATGCAAAAATCAGTATTTTTAAGGAAAAAATAACCGAACATAGTACTTGTATGGGAAAACTCTTTAAAAACAATGTATACAGTTCAGTATAATATAATCGAAATATGATGATACTATGAGACAGGCTGAAGGGAAAAAATCGAAAAAAAGGGGAAAACACCAAACAAAAACGGGAGCACAAGGATTTTATATCCCTGTGTTATAGTCTCAATCTCATATGTCAATCGGTGCGTTGGTAGGGTGGAATCCTATCCCCCTCCCTGCAATAAAAAAAATTTTTTTTTTTTTTTTTTTTTTGTGGCTCATATTCTGCGGACATTGGGTCAGACAAAAAATTAAGGAAAAATAATGAAGAGGTGAAGAAGAGCCTGTCCAAGGTATGAGGAAAAACGCAAAATTATTCTAAATTATAGTGCGCAGGGCAAAAGCGGAAAATATGTAACTAGCGTGTTAAAAAAGGGCAAAAAAACAGTGTGTAATTAAACACATAACTTCAAAAAACGTGAAGATAAAGTGGAAAAGAAAAAGTCCAAAACATGAATAGCCAAGAACAATAAATGCAAAGTGCATAGTGCAATAAATACAGGAAAGAACAGTAATCATAAATAGGACAAGTGTCCACAGGTGAATGCCAACACCTTCAAATAAGTTAAAAACATTGTATATGAACTGTAAACGATATATATATATATATATATATATATATATATATACACTATATAAACATGATACAATATTATATAAAAAAAGGGAAAATAAAATTTTCTAAAAAAATATATATATAATGTAACTCCCAAAACTTAATAAACACTGAATAAAAGCATAAAACCAACAATGATACTGTAAAGCGGGATATAAAATTAAGACCTTCCAACAACAAATAAGACCACAATAAAAGCATAAAATCCACAATGATACTATATAGCAGGATATGATATTTTAACCTTTCATAAACAAATCAGTCACCTCATTTAACCCTTGTGGTTTCAAAGTATTAAGTTTATAAATCCAAAAAGTCTCTTTTTTATTCAAAAGTTCCACCCGATTATTGACAAAGGGGGGTATCTGTTCAATGGGAGTGATTCTCAACCGTGATTTACCTTTATGTGTCAAAGTTACATGTCTGGAGAGACCATGTAACAAAAAACCTATTTTAATGTTGTATCTGTGTGAGTTCAGTCTATTATGGAGGGGCTGTGTTGTTCTGCCCACATATCTTTTCTCGCACTCACATTCTATTAAGTATATCACAAAATCAGTTTGGCAAGTCATATGGCTTTTGATAGGGAATTCTGTCCCCCCTGGAAACAGCCCAAAAGAGACCCTTCTATGTTGGATAATATTACAACAAAGACAGTTCTTCACCAAACACTTAAACACCCCCAAAGGTTTGGTGGTAGAGATGACCATATCATTACTATTATTTTTGAGTCTACTGGGGGCCAAATGATTTCTCAGACTCGAGGCCCTGCGGTACGTAATTCCCGGTTTCAAAGGTAAAGTCTCCTTTAGGAATGGATCATTCAACAGGACTTTCCAGTGTTTGGCAATGATATCTTTCACTTTGCCACTATCATCACTATATGTCATTAGGAAATTCGAGGAAAAGGCCATGTTCTTCTCCTTATTCTCGGGATTACTGATCTTCCTAATAAGATCAACCTGTTTAAGCGACTTGTTATTATTGTAGGCTTTTTTGATCACAGACACCGGATATTTTTTATCCCGAAATCTGTCCCTCAGGACCACCGCCTGTTCATGAAAGTCTGAATCACGGGTGCAGTTCCTCCGTACCCTCTGAAATTGATTATTGGGGATATTTAGCAACCATTTATTATAGTGGCTGCTAGTAAAATTGATATAGCCATTGCAGTCCACCTTTTTAAAAAAGGTCTTAGTGTAAATCGACCCTTTTTCGTGAAAAATCGTCAAATCCAGGAAGTCTATCCTGTCTGTCTTAATTGTAGGCGAAAAGGTAAGACCCCAATCGTTATTCTTGATGCTGTCCAAGAAGACTTGTAGATTATTTTTTGAATTGTCCCAGATTATAAATAAATCGTCGATATATCTCTTATATACAATCACATGCTCGTAAAGCTCAGAATTATATATAAATAGTAGTTCAAAAAGACCCATAAAAAGGTTTGCAAAAGTGGGTGCTACTTTCGAACCCATCGCTGTGCCACAGCATTGATGGTACATAGTATCCTGGAAGGTGAAGTAATTGTTCTTTAATATGAACTCCATCCCATCCTGCAGAAAGTTTTTCTGCTCAATCGGTAGCCTCTCATCCATATGTAGGAACTGCTTGAAACACTCCAGCCCCAAATCATGAGCAATGTTGGTATACAAGGAAGCTATATCTAATGATACAAACAAGAAGGATTCTTTCCATTCAATATCCTTTATAAGGTTTATGAGCTGAGTAGAGTCTCTCAAATAGCTCCTTAAATTGGATACATGGACCCTCATCACACAATCCAAGTAGTCAGCTAAATTTTCGGTCAAGGAACCGATCCCTGAAATGATCGGTCTTCCAGGGGGATTTACAAGACACTTGTGTATTTTCGGTAGGTGGTAGTAGAAAGCTATTTTTGGATTTTTGACGTCTAGGAACTTGAGTTCCTCCTTACCAAGGATTCCTAGTGATGCTGCCCTTTGAATGAGTGTTCTATATTCCAGAACTGCTTCTTCATATGATTTAATGTCAACAACTTCATAATGTATAGGGTTGGATAGATTCCTTAGAGCCTCCTGAATATATGCATCCTTGTCTTGCACTACAATCCCTCCTCCTTTATCTCCTTTATCTTGTAGTGCAAGACAAGGATGCATATATTCAGGAGGCTCTAAGGAATCTATCCAACCCTATACATTATGAAGTTGTTGACATTAAATCATATGAAGAAGCAGTTCTGGAATATAGAACACTCATTCAAAGGGCAGCATCACTAGGAATCCTTGGTAAGGAGGAACTCAAGTTCCTAGACGTCAAAAATCCAAAAATAGCTTTCTACTACCACCTACCGAAAATACACAAGTGTCTTGTAAATCCCCCTGGAAGACCGATCATTTCAGGGATCGGTTCCTTGACCGAAAATTTAGCTGACTACTTGGATTGTGTGATGAGGGTCCATGTATCCAATTTAAGGAGCTATTTGAGAGACTCTACTCAGCTCATAAACCTTATAAAGGATATTGAATGGAAAGAATCCTTCTTGTTTGTATCATTAGATATAGCTTCCTTGTATACCAACATTGCTCATGATTTGGGGCTGGAGTGTTTCAAGCAGTTCCTACATATGGATGAGAGGCTACCGATTGAGCAGAAAAACTTTCTGCAGGATGGGATGGAGTTCATATTAAAGAACAATTACTTCGCCTTCCAGGATACTATGTACCATCAATGCTGTGGCACAGCGATGGGTTCGAAAGTAGCACCCACTTTTGCAAACCTTTTTATGGGTCTTTTTGAACTACTATTTATATATAATTCTGAGCTTTACGAGCATGTGATTGTATATAAGAGATATATCGACGATTTATTTATAATCTGGGACAATTCAAAAAATAATCTACAAGTCTTCTTGGACAGCATCAAGAATAACGATTGGGGTCTTACCTTTTCGCCTACAATTAAGACAGACAGGATAGACTTCCTGGATTTGACGATTTTTCACGAAAAAGGGTCGATTTACACTAAGACCTTTTTTAAAAAGGTGGACTGCAATGGCTATATCAATTTTACTAGCAGCCACTATAATAAATGGTTGCTAAATATCCCCAATAATCAATTTCAGAGGGTACGGAGGAACTGCACCCGTGATTCAGACTTTCATGAACAGGCGGTGGTCCTGAGGGACAGATTTCGGGATAAAAAATATCCGGTGTCTGTGATCAAAAAAGCCTACAATAATAACAAGTCGCTTAAACAGGTTGATCTTATTAGGAAGATCAGTAATCCCGAGAATAAGGAGAAGAACATGGCCTTTTCCTCGAATTTCCTAATGACATATAGTGATGATAGTGGCAAAGTGAAAGATATCATTGCCAAACACTGGAAAGTCCTGTTGAATGATCCATTCCTAAAGGAGACTTTACCTTTGAAACCGGGAATTACGTACCGCAGGGCCTCGAGTCTGAGAAATCATTTGGCCCCCAGTAGACTCAAAAATAATAGTAATGATATGGTCATCTCTACCACCAAACCTTTGGGGGTGTTTAAGTGTTTGGTGAAGAACTGTCTTTGTTGTAATATTATCCAACATAGAAGGGTCTCTTTTGGGCTGTTTCCAGGGGGGACAGAATTCCCTATCAAAAGCCATATGACTTGCCAAACTGATTTTGTGATATACTTAATAGAATGTGAGTGCGAGAAAAGATATGTGGGCAGAACAACACAGCCCCTCCATAATAGACTGAACTCACACAGATACAACATTAAAATAGGTTTTTTGTTACATGGTCTCTCCAGACATGTAACTTTGACACATAAAGGTAAATCACGGTTGAGAATCACTCCCATTGAACAGATACCCCCCTTTGTCAATAATCGGGTGGAACTTTTGAATAAAAAAGAGACTTTTTGGATTTATAAACTTAATACTTTGAAACCACAAGGGTTAAATGAGGTGACTGATTTGTTTATGAAAGGTTAAAATATCATATCCTGCTATATAGTATCATTGTGGATTTTATGCTTTTATTGTGGTCTTATTTGTTGTTGGAAGGTCTTAATTTTATATCCCGCTTTACAGTATCATTGTTGGTTTTATGCTTTTATTCAGTGTTTATTAAGTTTTGGGAGTTACATTATATATATATTTTTTTAGAAAATTTTATTTTCCCTTTTTTTATATAATATTGTATCATGTTTATATAGTGTATATATATATATATATATATCGTTTACAGTTCATATACAATGTTTTTAACTTATTTGAAGGTGTTGGCATTCACCTGTGGACACTTGTCCTATTTATGATTACTGTTCTTTCCTGTATTTATTGCACTATGCACTTTGCATTTATTGTTCTTGGCTATTCATGTTTTGGACTTTTTCTTTTCCACTTTATCTTCACGTTTTTTGAAGTTATGTGTTTAATTACACACTGTTTTTTTGCCCTTTTTTAACACGCTAGTTACATATTTTCCGCTTTTGCCCTGCGCACTATAATTTAGAATAATTTTGCGTTTTTCCTCATACCTTGGACAGGCTCTTCTTCACCTCTTCATTATTTTTCCTTAATTTTTTGTCTGACCCAATGTCCGCAGAATATGAGCCACAAAAAAAAAAAAAAAATTTTTTTTATTGCAGGGAGGGGGATAGGATTCCACCCTACCAACGCACCGATTGACATATGAGATTGAGACTATAACACAGGGATATAAAATCCTTGTGCTCCCGTTTTTGTTTGGTGTTTTCCCCTTTTTTTCGATTTTTTCCCTTCAGCCTGTCTCATAGTATCATCATATTTCGATTATATTATACTGAACTGTATACATTGTTTTTAAAGAGTTTTCCCATACAAGTACTATGTTCGGTTATTTTTTCCTTAAAAATACTGATTTTTGCATTTTTTTATATATACACACTGTGTCAGCCCTTGATTTATATACAAGGCTTTTAGAGATAGAGATTTATATACACATATATATGCCCGTCCCCCCTTTTTTTCTCTCGAAATTTTAATTTTTATTCCACTAGGTCCGCAATAAGGTTTTCTGATGAATAACCGGCAGATTATTCTCTGCACGGAGCTTGGAAGACTAACTGGCTCCCTACCCCATATCTTTTTTTCTCTGACATGCGCACTTCCTTTTTCCCACGCTTTGAACTTTCTTCACCTTGTCTTAACAAGCTCCGGACCTTTTTTTGACATGCGCACTCACCTTTTTCCCACGCTCTGAACTTTCTTCACCCCGGTTTAGGTGTTTTACGTTGACTTACGTAGGATTTTCACGTAAACACTCGGAATTATACGGATCTTCTCACAGCTACACTTTCATAGGTATTTCTTTCTTACTTGGTTTCAAAGGGTGTTTTCGGGACTCCTAAGGTGGAGACATGGTTTGCTCTCTTTGAGATGCAACCCCTTTGAGAAAAGAGTTAATATTCCCATGGGTTCGAGACCGTTTCATAGCGGCTTGGCAATGCAGGGTTTTATTCCCGTATTTTATTTAAATACACAATAATACACACACTTTTTCTTTTTATTGCATACTTTCATTTTATTTCATTTCTATTGGATAATATGATGATATTTCCATATGTAATTATGTATTTTTTTTGATCGTGATTTTCATTGTTATATGTGTTTTTTTGTTTTTTTGATGTGTCTTTCCCGCCGATTTTTTTGGAAGAGGCTGGGCTTTGACGTCATCATGACGGAATGTATATAGATTCTGCAGTCCTCATGGTTTAGCAGATTTGATGTACTTTTTTTCCTGTGTGTCCTGAGGAAGGGAGCAGAGACTCCAGAAACGCGTCGACCTAAAGATGAAATAAAGGAACATTAACTCTCTATGTTCAGAGTGGTCACTGGCTCAGCCTTGCAAGCCCTACTTTACTATTCCCTGTGATCAGCCATTTTTGGGTGCTGCTGCCGTTGGCCGTGATTATATGCCTGCATAGTAGTTGTGACTCTCACAACTCACGGGGTGAGTGACTTTCTTTATTTTACCCCATATACAACTCGGATAAGACCCTATTTGCGCTTCTTTTTCCACAGTCTTTCGTATTGTTCTCTCCAGGCCCGTGGCAGAGCCAAGACGGTGCCACCAGTGCAACCTACCTGGACACTTCAAGGCCATGTGCCCTCAGCGTCCCAAGGCCCCGGCTCCGTCCCCGTCCCAAGGGCCGCCCAAGGTGTATTGTGTGGGTGGGGGTGGTGGTAGGTCCCTGGACAGCTTCCAACCTGTCACCGTCGGCCGGTCTGTGACCATAGGACTGCGAGACAGCGCCTCGGAGGTGACTCTGGTGCGGCCTGAGATGGTGTCCCCCCAAGACTTGATCCCTGGAAAAACCCTCGCTGTCTCCGGGATTGGAGGCACTGACCCGGCGCTGCCTGTTGCTGACATTTATGTGGACTGGGGCGCAGGGCGAGGGGTGAGGGAGGTGGGGGTAACTGATCGGATCCCTGCAAACGTGCTACTTGGGACAGATTTGGAGCAGATAACCTCCCAGTTTGGGCCCCAACCAAGGGCTGAACCTTCAGCCAGTACTGACATGACTCCTGACAATGTTAATGTGTTATCTATGAATGATGTAAGGGAGGAGGGAGTGAACTCTGATATTTCTGCTTGCATAGACACCATAGACACACACTCAGCTGCAGCTGTGACAGGGGAGGGGGTCAGAGAAAGGTGTGACAATGCCTCTACAAGTAACCAGCCTGTGAGCTGGGATCTGTTGCCCTCTGCAGGGATAAGCAGAGAGCAGGGTGCTGCAGGGGGAGGACCAGTGTGTGGGGTGGGGGCTACCACAGCAAATGTGGGGTCCCCAGAGATTTCACAGCGGGGTTCTGTTGCTGCAGGAGGGGAACAGGCAGGTGAGATTGGGGCCGGTCCAGGAGCGGAAGTGCTCCCAGGTAAGATCTCGGTGCATGGTTCCCCCACAACCGGGGTGTCAGGAAGCCAGGTAGGTCTGCCTGAACCGGCGACTTGGTCAGGAACGGAGGAGGAGCAGGCACGACCCACGGTCGCAGCGGCTGTGGCCGCTGTCACCCGCAGTGGGAGTGCTGGAAGCCAAGGGGCCTCCCGGAGGTCCGATAGCTCTTCCCCTTCTGACCAAGTGGCAGCCGAGTCAGGTGGAGGCCAGGACACAGGTCCCGGGGTACTGACCGAAGATGTGACAGTCTCGTCGATTCTGGCCACATCTAGTCAGGGGTTTCAGGCAGCGTTAGAAGCTGACGACAGCCTGAAAGCTCTTAAGGAGCAGGCGGCCCAGCCTCCCTCGGACTCGGACCCGGAGCGAGTGGTCTGGGACCAAGGACGGCTGTACCGGGCCACGGTCCAGCTGGGTTCACCGGAGGCGTGGCCCAGGGACCGACAGTTGGTGGTACCCTATCCGTTCCGGACGGAGTTGTTGCGGATCGCACATGAGATTCCGATGGCCGGACACCTAGGGATCGCTAAGACCAAGGCCAGGTTAAACCAGCATTTCTACTGGCCAAAAATGGGGGCCGATGTGGCTGCCTACTGCCGTTCGTGTGAAACCTGTCAGAGAGTGGGGAAGGCGGGGCCACGCCCCAAAGCCCCACTGGTATCTCTGCCCATCATCGATGAGCCTTTCAGGAGGGTGGCTGTGGATCTGGTCGGCCCGCTGGCCATCCCCAGCAGCTCCGGGAAACGCTTCATACTGACTGTAGTGGACTATGCCACCCGGTACCCAGAAGCAGTGGCCTTGTCGTCCATTCGGGCTGACAAGGTGGCCACCGCATTGCTGGAGATTTTCTCCCGAGTGGGTTTTCCCCAGGAAATGCTCACTGACCGGGGGACCCAATTCATGTCCCAGCTGATGGAGGCCCTCTGTAAGCAAGTCCAGGTGCGACATCTGGTGGCCAGCCCGTACCATCCACAGACTAATGGCCTGTGCGAGCGGTTCAATGGCACCTTAAAGCAGATGCTTAAGATGTTGGTCGACTCCCATGGGCGTGACTGGGAGCGGTATCTCCCACACCTGTTATTTGCTTACCGGGAAGTTCCACAGGCCTCAACAGGATTCTCACCGTTTGAGCTCCTGTACGGGCGACGTGTGCGGGGCCCCCTGGCTCTGGTGAAAGAGGCTTGGGAAGGGGATTTGGCCACCCCTGGAGTGTCGGTTATCGAGTATGTCATGCGCTTCCGGGACAAAATGCAGGCCTTGACGCAACTGGTACACGACAATATGGCTCAAGCCCAGGCCGATCAGAAGCGTTGGTACGACCAGAACGCTTGTGAGAGGACCTACCAAGTGGGTCAAAAGGTGTGGGTACTGGTCCCCGTACCACAGGACAAGCTTCAGGCAGCCTGGGAAGGCCCATACCTCGTGTACCAGCAGCTCAACCCTGTAACGTACCTGGTCACCCTGGACCCTGCCCGTGGAAGGCGGAAGCCCTTCCATGTGAACATGATGAAGGCCCATCATGAGCGGGAGGCATGTGCGCTCCCCGTGTGCAACCTGCCCGAGGAGGGAGAAGCGGAAACCCTCTTGGATATGCTAGCCCAGGTTAGGGCAGGCGGATCCATTGAGGATGTGGAGGTTGGCCACCAGCTCTTGGAAGACCAACGGTCCCAGCTGTGGGCCACCCTCCTCCCCTTCCGGGGGTTGTTTACCAACCAGCCCGGAAGGACTGACTTGGCTGTCCATCACGTGGACACTGGGGATCATCCCCCGATCCGGCGTTCAGCATATCGGGTCTCCCTGGAGGTGCAGCAACACATGCGCCAGGAGATTGACGAGATGCTGAAGCTGGGGGTGATCCAGGCATCCAACAGCGCTTGGGCCTCGCCTGTAGTCCTCGTCCCTAAGAAGGACAGAACCACTCGGTTCTGCGTGGACTACAGGGGGCTCAATGCTGTCACGGTCGCCGATGCGTACCCAATGCCACGCATCGATGACCTGCTCGATCAGTTGGCCGGGGCTCAGTACCTGACCATCATGGATCTGAGCCGGGGATATTGGCAGATCCCCCTGACTCGCAAGGCCAGGGAACGCTCTGCCTTTATTACCCCATTTGGACTATACGAGTCCACGGTGATGCCATTCGGGATGAGGAATGCCCCTGCCACTTTCCAGCGGATGGTCAACACCCTGCTCAAGGGACTTGAAGGGTACGCGGCCGCGTACCTAGATGACATTGCCGTCTTCAGTCCCACCTGGGAGGACCACCTAGAGCATCTAGCACAGGTGCTCAGGCGGATCCACCGGGCAGGTTTGACCATCAAGCCGGGAAAGTGTCAGCTGGCCATGAGCGAGGTCCAGTACCTCGGTCACCGGGTAGGTGGGAGAACACTGAAGCCCGAGCCTGAGAAAGTAGAAGCCATCGCATCCTGGCCCACCCCCAGGACCAAGAAGCAGGTGATGTCCTTCTTGGGGACCGCCGGGTACTATAGGAGGTTTGTTCCATGCTATAGTAGCCTGGCAAAGCCCTTGACGGACCTCACCAAGAAGAAGCTGCCCTCTGCAGTCGATTGGACAATGGACTGCGAGACAGCCTTCCGGGCCCTAAAGGACGCCCTGTCCAGCCCGCCCGTGCTACAGGCAGCCGACTTCACGCGGCCGTTTGTAGTACAGACCGACGCCAGTGACTTCGGCCTCGGTGCGGTGCTCAGCCAGGTGGACTCTGCGAGCCAAGAGCACCCAGTCTTGTACCTGAGCAGGAAGCTGTTACCAAGGGAAGTTGCCTATTCCACGATGGAGAAGGAGTGCCTGGCCATAGTGTGGGCCCTGCAGCGTCTGCAACCCTATCTATACGGGCGCCACTTCATCGTGGAGACGGACCACAATCCCCTCAGCTGGTTGCACACCGTCTCTGGGACGAATGGGCGATTGTTGCGATGGAGCCTTGCGCTCCAGCAATACAACTTCACCATTCGCCACAAAAGGGGCCGTGACCACGGTAACGCAGACGGGCTGTCCCGACAAGGAGAGGTCGCGGACGGGCGCACGGGGGAACACCGGAGTGTGCTGCCCCCTAGCGCCCTCAAAAGGGGGGAGGTGTGAGGCAAATCCCGGGATATGAAGATGAATTATGACTCCAGTCATAATCCCTCATCACTCCCTGGCAGTGCCCCCTCCCTTCTTGTTCTCAGTGTTCCACTTACACCTCCATGGCCATGTCCTGTGATATGGAGATGAGGTGGTGTGGGAACAATGGACACAGGATGACTCCCTGCCGTCACCCTGTAGTAGGAGCTGCTATCTAATTAGCAAGGCTCTGGAAGTAGCCAGACAGAACGACTCCAGTAAAAAATGGTTCATATCTCGCAAGCCATATTTCCGATAAATATGGCAACCATAAAAATGGTGTCTCCGCATGCGGACGATGCCGGCACACCCTTTTTATGGGAGCAGGACATTGGGAAATGCCCCAGGCGTGATATCAGCCAATGGGGAACTGGCAGACAGGTCATGAGTCCCCTCGTTCTGTAGCTAAATTCATAACTGTCACAATGAGAGCATTGGCGTCCGCCTACGACGCTCCCAGGCCAAGTTATGGCCATATTCCATGTTGTGGATTTTGTCCATAACTCCAGCCAGGGGTGGAGCAGTGCTCCCTGTGAGGTCACTAAGGTAGGAGGGGACCTGGATTTGTCCAGGTTGATAACCCTACTTCGGCCATTTTCCAGTGTTCTTTTCGCTGGGGGCACGTGTAGGAAACATCTGTGGGAAGGATCCTAGAAACCTGGGTACAGCGCCCCCCTGTGGCCAGACGCAACAAGGTAACTGCTGGAACTGTGTATGCCTGTTTGTAACCCATGCTTTGATTGTAACTGTACTCTGACATATGTATATTCTGTAGATTCCCTATTGTATATATTGTAGTTTCTAGTGTGCTTTAGGCTGATTAAATTATATAATTAATCTTGGGCTGTTCTGTTATCTCGATCTTGAATCCCACGTCTGTGTGTTCGGCTAATAGTTACCGTGAAGCGGTTGGTGGCAGCGAGTTGTGCCAAGGATTATTGTGGGGAGGCCAGTGAGATTCGGGGAGATTTTATATATTCCGCCCGCGGAGGTCGGGGGAATATATACCCTACTCTCACCGGGGACCCTTCAATAATCGGCATAAGTAGTATAGCGGCCTCCTTGCTTATTGTCGGGCAATTCCATAATTGGCCTGACTATAAGAGGGGCGCTAGAGAGCGCATCACGTGCTCTGTCTGTCGGTCGGGAGGTATAAAGGAGGGGTGACCCCCACTTGTTACCCCCCGATTGTGACGTACTGGTAGCCAGCACGGGGGATTTCTGAGTGACCCCCCCGGTGGTTTGTGACAAATAATAATAATAATTTTATTCATTTATATAGCGCTGTTAATTCCACAGTGCTTTACATACATTGGTAACACTATAACAATCAGCCAAAGCTTCGTTTGGGCGAAAGTCATTTAATGTGTAGAGTCGGGTTAAGGCTCTGCTTACATCTGTGCTGGAGGCTATGATAATCCACTAATTGCAGGGCACCAATGGCTAATCTGCCTTGTAATTGACTGTGGCATCTAAGAAGTTAAAATTGGCTGGGAGATCAAGCTGATCTCAGCCACCGAAGGAGGACGCCTGCTCCCCACTCGAGGAGGGCGCACGATCCCTACTGAAGCAGGGTGGCCGATCCCCCAACTCCAGGAGGGCGCCCGATCCCCCAACTCCAGGAGGGCGCCCGATCCCCCAACTCCAGGAGGGCGCCCGATCCCCCAACTCCAGGAGGGCGCCCGATCCCCCAACTCCAGGAGGGCGCCCGATCTCCCAACTCCAGGCGGGCGCCCGATCCCCCAACTCTAGGAGGGCGCCCGATCCCCCAACTCCAGGAGGGCGCCCGATCCCCCAACTCCAGGAGGGCGCTTGTTCCCATCTATGGGACACACTATGACGTTATTCTGCGGTTACAACATTGTAATTAGGACAGAATAGAAGGTCCATTTACAGGATGGAGTTAATAAAAGAAGGACTTGGACTCTTCACCATCGATCCTTATAGATGGGCTGTGGATGTAAAGGTGGACGCCAAGAAGATCCGATGCCTGCACTTATAGCTTAAGGAGAATGTACGTAAACTATTTAGGATGAGCTGGAATCTTCCCCATCTCAATGTCACATATCAGAACAGGAATTCAAGTTTACTACGCGGTTGTCAAGGAGAAATTCAGCGACTTCCCGGCTATGCACGGAGCAGAGCGCTACTAAAGGAAACTGCCGGCAGCGTGAAAGCCTCCCCTCCCCCACCCTCAGGGCTTCATGCAGTATATTCAGACTATAAACTACTGCAATAAAGCAATTACAAGTGAAAATATGGAATTACTGTCTGAGGAATTCTCCGATCCATCGCTGCAGTGGAATGAGATTTGCTTCAAAATAGTAAAATCTGTGTATCAGATTGGCCAGAACAAAATCCAGAAGCAGAGATGTCACCAGAAAGTGTCCCTCACCCCCACCTCATCCCCACCCTCACCTCATCCCCACCGCCGCCTACACAAAGCAGACAGCACCTCGGGCGATAGCATGGCTGACGTGAACCATCCCATGTTAGGCGCAGCAATCACCACCTCTGAACAGACCAGTGCGATCAGTGCCCCAAAAACCAGTGCAGAACCGAGAACCAGGCGAAACGCAAGCCAACGACACAGTGCAACTGGTGAATTAAAGGGATGAAACGCACTGGCCGCGGGGAGGTCAGACGAAGAAGAGGCAAACCGAAGTCACACTGAATGATCTCAAGAAACGATTCCAGTCCTTAAGGTGTAAAGCCTGCTTTACACGGTACGACCGATTGTGCGATTTCACAATCGATCGTACCCGCCCCCGTCCTTTTTGCGTCACGGGCAAATCGCTGCCCGTGTCGCACAAAGGTAGTAACCCCCGTCACACATACTTACCTCTCGTGCGACCTCGCTGTGGGCGGCGAACGTCCACTTCCTGGAGTGGTAGGGACGTTCGGCGTCACAGCGACGTCACACGGCCGCCGGCCAATTGAAGCGGAGGGGCGGAGATGAGCAGGATGTAAACATCCCGCCCACCTCCTTCCTTCCACATAGAGACGGCGGCGGCCGCGGGAGGCAGGTGAGCTGCTCATCGTTCCCGTGGTGTCACACGGAGCGACGTGTGCTACCACGGAAACGATGGTCAACTAAAGTAACCGATATTATGGAACCTAACGAGCAGTACACGACTCACGATTTGTGAGCGATACTGCGTCGCTAGGAGGTGTCACACAGGCCGGCATCGCCAGCGATGCCGGATGTGCGTCACAAAAACCGTGACCCCGACGATCTATCGCACGATAGATTGCCTGGTGTAAAGCAGCCTTAAACCTTGCAGGATATTTTTTTAATGAAATATAATATAATAATATAATATATACATACATACATACATACATACATACATATACACACACACACACACACACACAGTACAGAGCAAAAGTTTGGACACACCTTATTCCAAGGGTTTTCTTTATTTTCATGACAAAATTGTAGATTCACATTGAAGGCATCAAAACTATGAATTAACACATGTGGAATGAAATACTTAGGCTGTGTGCACACGTTGCGTTTTTTACCATGGAAACGCTGCGTTTAGAACCGCAGCGTTTCAGTGGCAAATTGCATGCGTTCAGCTTTCCCAGCAAAGTGTATGAGAAAGCCGAAAAATCAGTGCACACACTGCGTTTCTAAACGAAGCGTTTTGGATGCCAAAAATCGGTGCGGAAAGAAAAGCAGCATGTCACTTCTTTTGTGCGTTGTGGCTGCGTTCTCTCCCCCATTGAAATCAATGATGCGGGTCAGAACGCAGCTACAACGCAGTTCGCTGCTTTTTTGTTGCGGTCCGCGGGCTTTGTCGGCATACAGAACGCAGGTATTTACCTGGAAGTGAGGTCAAGAGGTTTCCTGTTGACCTCACTTCCTGGCAAAGTTCAGGAAAGCCCCCAGTGTCGCCAAAGTGCCCGCCCCGACCCCCCTCCCGAAAATCCAACATGGCCTCGCGCACAGCAGCGCACCGGCCGCCCTACTCCTCTGTTTCTGTCACATGTGCAATAACACATGCGACAGAAAACTGCTCCCCAGGCCCTGCCAGGTCACCCCTTATTCCCCCCGGTGTCCCCCGGTAACCCCCGTACCTGTCACAGCGCTGATCCCCCGCGGCCCCCTCCTCCTTCACAGTGCACGCCAGTCACATGTGCCGAGCAGCTGACAGCTTCCTGTGTTCAGTGTGAGCTCTCCGCTGGCTGCTGCTGCTCGGCACTCTGCAGCTGTGACCCGGGGAGAGTGGGTGCAGATTCTTTGCACCCACTCTCCTCAAATGGAGGGTCTGCACTACTAGAAAATGGGGGACACGTTCCCTGAGCGTGCCCCCCATATTCTAGAATGTCCAGAGGCGACGTGGGACGTTAAAAATGGATACTGCGGACCCAATTTTTCTTCTTTTCAATAAATTGGTGAAAGAGGACATGTTTTTGGGGAGTGTTTTTTCAAATAAATTTTTTTTTGGTTGTCAATTTTTTTTGCTATTACTGTCAATTAGTTATGTCTGGTATCAAATAGACGCTGGGACATCACTAATTGCTGGGCTTGATGCCAGGTGACATTACACATCTGGTATCAACCCCATTTATTACCCCGTTTGCCACCGCACCAGGGCGCGGGATGAGTTGGGGCTAAGCGCCAGGATTGGCGCATCTAATGGATGCGCCACTTCTGGGGCGGATGTGGCCTGCTATTTTTAGGCTGGGAAGAGTCCAATAACCATGGCTCTTCCCATCCTGAGAATACCAGACCCCAGCTGTCAGCTTCACCTTGGCTGGTGATCTAATTTGGGGGGGACCCCACGTTTTTTTTGTTTTGTTTTTTTTTAATTATTTATAAATAAAAAAACAAAAAAAAAAAACAGCTTGGGGAGCCCTCCAAATTGATCACCAGACAAGATGAAGCTGTCAGCTGTGGTTTGCAGGCTACAGCTGTCTGCTTTACCCTGACTGGCTATCAAAAATAGGGGGGACCCCACGTCATTTATTTTAATTTTTTTTTTTTTGGGCTAAATACAAGGCTAGGCACCCTTTAGTGCCACATGAAAGGAACTAAAGGGCGCCAGCTTAGAATATGCAGGGGGGGTGGGACGTTATATATATGTTTGACATCCATTCTCACATTTTAGGCTGTGTGCCCACAATCAGGGTTTGCAGCGTTATGGGCGCAGAGTGTTTTCACTGCGTCCATAACGCTGCGTTGTGCAATAGAAGCACAGTGGAAGGCATTTTAGAAATCCCGTGCCCACCACTCACATCTCTGCAGGAAGGCTGGCACTGTGTACTGGATGTACTGTGGCACTGTCACTGGATCATGTGGTCAAAAACGCACCTGAAGAAAATGCATGGAAAACGCACGAAAAACGCACGGAAAACGCACGGAAAACGCACGGAAAACGCATGCGTTTTTGATGCGTTTGTTCCAAAACACATTGTTTACAATTCTCCCCTCTGCCAGAGGGTGCGTTTTTTTCCGCGCTGCACATAGCCTTAAAGTGTAAAACAGCTGTAAATCTGTCTTATATTCTAGGTTCTTCACAGTCGCCGCCTTTTGCTTTGATTACTGCTTTGCACACTCTTGGCATTCTCTTGATGAGCTTCAAGAGGTAGTCACCGGAAATGGTTTTCACTTCACAGGTGCGCCCTGTCAGGTTTAATAAGTGGGATTTCTTGCCTTATAAATGGGGCTGGACCATCCGTTGTGTTGTGCAGAAGTCTGGTGGATACACAGCTGATTGTCCTACTGAATAGACTGTTAGAATTTGTATTATGGCAAGAAAAAAAGCAGCTAAGTAAAGAAAAACGAGTGGCCATCATTACTTTAAGAAATGAAGGTCAGTCAGTCCGAAAAATTGGAAATACTTTGAAAGTGTCCCCAAGTGCATTGGCAAAAACCGTCAAACGCTACAAAGAAACTGGCTCACATGAGGACCGCCCCAGGAAAGGAAGACCAAGAGCCACCTCTGCTGCAGAGGATAAGTTTATCCGAGTCACCAGCCTCAGAAATCGCAGGTTAACAGCAGCTTAGATTAGAGACCAGGTCAATGCCACACAGAGTTCTAGCAGCAGACACATCTCTAGAACAACTGTTAGGCTATGTGCACACGCTGCTTTTTTTACGCTGCGTTTTTGTGCGTTTTTAGCCGCTAAAAACGCACCCGCGGCAATAAAACGCATGCGTTTTTACCGCGATTTGGTGCGTTTTTGGCTGCGTTTTTGATCTCTGCGTTTTTCAATACATTGCATGGGGGGAAAACGCAGAAAAACGCAGGAAAGAATTGACATTCATTTTTTTAAGCTATAAAAACGCAGCTTAAAAAAAAAAAAAAAAAAAAAAAAAGTTGTGTGCGAACAGCAAAAATGAAAACTCAGACTTTGCTGGGGAAGCAAAGTCATGCAATTTTGAGGCCAAAAACGCCGTGAAAAACGCACTGTGTGCACATAGCCTTAAGAGGAGACTTTGTGCAGCAGACCTTCATGGTAAAATAGCTGCTAGGAAACCCCTGCTAAGGACAGGAACAAGCAGAAGAGAACACAAGGAATGGACATTAGACCAGTGGAAATCTGTGCTTTGGTCTGATGAGTCCAAATTTGAGATCTTTGGATCCAACCACCGTGTCTTTGTAGAAAAGGTGAACGGATGGACTCTACATGGCTGGTTCTCACTGTGAAGCATGGAGGAGGAGGTGTGATGGTGTGGGGGTACTTTGCTGGTGACACTGTTGGGGATTTATTCAAAATTGAAGGCATACTGAACCAGCATGGCTACCACAGCATCTTGCAGCGGCGTGCTATTCCATCCGGTTTGCATTTAGTTGGACTATCATTCATTTTTCAACAGGACAATGACCCCAAACACACCTCCAGGCTGTGTAAGGGCTATGTGACTAAGAAGCAGAGTGATGGGGTGCTACATCAGATGACCTGGCGTCCACAGTCACCAGACCTGAACCCAATCGAGATGGTTTGGGGTGAGCTGGACCGCAGAGTGAAGGCAAAAGGGCCAACAAGTGCTAAGCATCTCTGGGAACTCCTTCAAGACTGTCGGAAGACCATTTCCGGTGACTACCTCCTGAAGCTCATCAAGAGAATGCAAAGAGTTTGCAAAGCAGTAATCAAAGCAAAAGGCGGCTACTGTGAAGAACCTAGAATATAAGACATATTTTCAGTTGTTTCATACTTTTTTATTAAGTATTTTATTCCCTATGTGTTAATTCATAGTTTTGATGCCTCCCCTGTAACTGGAGCTCCTGCAATAGTCCCAGTTACAGAACAAAACCGTGAACTTTGCAGGATGTAAAGGCAGCCATACCCATACAGTAATGTGGGGGCCTCTCACAAAAGACGATGTTGGGGGAGATGAGGCTCAAGCAGGTTAAAACTCTTTAGTTATTCAGGAGATTAAGCTGCTGCCAGAGCCCTATGGCAGTGGCTTTCTCCGCTTTCCCCTTTGATAATGACAAATTGGCTGAGCTGAACGTTTATATGTATGGGGCTGTTGGGAGACCAGACCGTCGGCTGTATGATTATTAGGCCAAATGTATGGGGCCTGTAGACTGAGCTTTCACCCGGCAATCACCGGATCACTGGGAGCAATGGAAGAGGTGGCCAGACTGGTGTCTCTGGTGTATGCACAGCGCACGAGCAGCCGGGAAGGCAACAATCCACCTCCTCCCGGCCATTATCTCCCGTGGAGCATAAACACAATGCCGTACAAAAAAGCCTGTAAATGACAATGGTAAAAAGGTGGATTGGCGGCCATTAAAAGGGGTTGTCCACTATTTAGTACAATGATGATTTATCCCACGGATAAGTCATCAATATAAGATATGAGGGGATTGGACACCCGGCACCTGAACAGATCAGCTGTTATCAGCTCTGCCGGCGGCTGATGGAAACAATGTACGGAGCGGGGCCTACAGCTCTGTGTAATGCGTTTCCTCAAGTCCTGCAGCTCAGCTCTAAGGCTATGTGCCCACGGGACTATGTACCCGCGGATATATCCGCGTGTACGACCGCAGGTTTCCCGCAGCTGATCCCCGGAATACGCAGCTATCCATTGCTGCGGGATTCCAGCAAAACAGCTACGGTAAACCTGCGGACATTTGTGCGACTTACCTGCGGAAGTCCCAGCCTCTATCTCCATAGTGGAGACGTCCCGGCCTCTATGTCCATAGTGGAGAGGCGGGATTTCCGCAGGAATAATTGACATGCAGCTATGTGCGGCTGCGGGACATCCGCAGCCGTACATACCGCAGCATGGACACAGACACTCCCCATGTCCCATAGGATAACATGGGGAGTGTCTGTTGTGAGACAGGGGATATAGCTCAGCTGGGATCTTTGCGTTGGTCCAAGCGAGTGGCTATGGATTCACAGATGACAGCGGCAGGTTCCAAACAGATACGGCCACTGCCATGTTTATTGTGTACATTTATCCTTCAGTGTTACACATGCAAAAACAGGAAAATAAACGTCTAAGGCCGTCTGGCCACTAACAACAGAATGCTAACTACAAAATAAACCTATGTAACAAACAAAACAGTATTCTCTTACTGTGTGGGTTCCTCAGCACAGCCAGTGGAGGTATGGAGTCTCAGCCCCAGCAGCCATGAGCCTGTCCTGCTCTCCTCAGCACAGCCAGTGGAGGTATGGAGTCTCAGCCCCAGCAGCCATGAGCCTGTCCTGCTCTCCTCAGCACAGCCAGTGGAGGTATGGAGTCTCAGCCCCAGCAGCCATGAGCCTGTCCTGCTCTCCTCAGCACAGCAAGCAGAGGTATGGAGGCTCAGCCCCAGCAGCCATGAGCCTGGACTGCTCTCCTCAGCACAGCCAGTGGAGGTATGGAGTCTCAGCCCCAGCAGCCATGAGCCTGCACTGCTCTCCTCAGCACAGCCAGTGGAGGTATGGAGTCTCAGCCCCAGCAGCCATGAGCCTGCACTGCTCTCCTCAGCACAGCCAGTGGAGGTATGGAGTCTCAGCCCCAGCAGCCATGAGCCTGGACTGTTCTCCTCAGCACAGCCAGTGGAGGTATGGAGCCTCAGCACCAGCAGCCATGAGCCTGTACTGCTCTCCTCAGCACAGCAAGCAGAGGTATGGAGTCTCAGCCCCAGCAGCCATGAGCCTGGACTGCTCTCCTCAGCACAGCCAGTGGAGGTATGGAGCCTCAGCACCAGCAGCCATGAGCCTGTACTGCTCTCCTCAGCACAGCCAGTGGAGGTATGGAGTCTCAGCCCCAGCAGCCATGAGCCTGCACTGCTCTCCTCAGCACAGCCAGTGGAGGTATGGAGCCTCAGCACCAGCAGCCATGAGCCTGCACTGCTCTCCTCAGCACAGCCAGTGGAGGTATGGAGTCTCAGCCCAAGCAGCCATGAGCCTGGACTGCTCTCCTCAGCACAGCCAGTGGAGGTATGGAGTCTCAGCACCAGCAGCCATGAGCCTGTCCTGCTCTCCTCAGCACAGCCAGTGGAGGTATGGAGTCTCAGCCCCAGCAGCCATGAGCCTGGACTGCTCTCCTCAGCACAGCCAGTGGAGGTATGGAGTCTCAGCCCCAGCAGCCATCAGCCTGGACTGCTCTCCTCAGCACAGCCAGTGGAGGTATGGAGTCTCAGCCCCAGCAGCCATGAGCCTGTCCTGCTCTGCTCAGCACAGCCAGTGGAGGTATGGAGTCTCAGCCCCAGCAGCCATGAGCCTGTCCTGCTCTCCTCAGCACAGCCAGTGGAGGTATGGAGTCTCAGCCCCAGCAGCCATGAACCTGTCCTGCTCTCCTCAGCACAGCCAGTGGAGGTATGGAGTCTCAGCCCCAGCAGCCATGAGCCTGTCCTGCTCTCCTCAGCAGGCTCTCTGTTCTGAATGCCTCCTGATTATTTCAGCTGATCCAGTGAGGAATCAAAACCCTGGATTGAATGTGGAGAAGGGAGCAACTAGTCCCACTGCCATTCCTACTGATTGCTCCAGGAAAAGCCGAGCCCAAAATTACACTGAAATAAACAGGTTTCAGTGACTACCTTATTGCTGAGCCAGACATAACTTTCCCAACTTTTCCCAGCCCATTTGCATGGGCCAACCGCTCCACAATCAATACATGGAGACATATGAAATGAACCGAGGGGAAACATACCTGTTCTCTAGTACTTCTCCCCTCGGCATCTCACACTGTACTTGCTGAAACCTGCAGATTTATCTAGAAAATTAAGATAAATCCGCAGGTTTTCCGCGGCAAAATCCGCAGAAGCAAGCTCCCGTGGGCAAATAGCCTTATTGTCCGAGTTCCGTCACTAACGGAGTAAAGAGCCGCAGTACTCCGCTCCGTGCACCACTTACATATCCTCAACGCCAAAAGCGATAACTGCTGATCGGTGGGATGCAAAAGTATTGGACCCCTGGAGATGATGAGCTATTCTAACAAGAAGTCACAAATTTAATAGTGGACAACCCCTTTATTGGATTACACCGAGAGCTAAACTTTGGGGTCTTCCATTTTAGTAACAATCTATTAGGGTCAATAACCCCATGGCCCTTTGTACAAAATGTGCTAAATAGGTGCACAGACTGATCCCTTCAGTGATCATTAGTCAAAGAACTTAGGGATTGGGAATGGGGGTGTGAAGTGAAGGTTGATGGTAAAAGGTCAAACTTAAGTCAATTAGTTATAAATTGTCCCACAGCAGCCGCAAAACCAGTGTCATGGCTGCCAGGGTCTAGTAATGAGTGATGCAGAAGGTGTGCAAACAGGCTGAACAAACAAGTCACCCGAAAGTTCAGGTGTTATTGACATAGGTGCAGCTGTGAAAAACGAATCAAGTGTCACCAGACGCCGGATCGCTTACACAAAGCTAGTAACGGCCTTGGGAAACATAAATATATGAGCCGTGCGCTGCCGGAGAACACCGGCCGTCCACAGGAAAGTCCAACAAGTATCACCGATGAGCTGTGCGCTGCCAGAGAACACCGGCCGTCCATAAGAGACTCCAACAAGTATCACCGATGAGCCGTGCACTGCCAGAGAACACCGGCCGTCCATAAGAGACTCCAACAAGTATCACCGATGAGCCGTGCACTGCCAGAGAACACCGGCCGTCCATAAGAGACTCCAACAAGTATCACTGATGAGTCGTGCACTGCCAGAGAACACCGGCCGTCCAGAAGAGACTAACAATTATCACCGATGAGCCGTGCACTGCCAGAGAACACCGGCCGTCCATAAGAGACTCCAACAAGTATCACCGATGAGCCATGCACTGCCAGAGAACACCGGCCGTCCACAGGAAAGTCCAACAAGTATCACCGATGAGCCGTGCACTGCCAGAGAACACCGGCCGTCCATAAGAGACTCCAACAAGTATCACCGATGAGCCGGGCACTGCCGGAGAACACCGGCCGTCCATAAGAGACTCCAACAAGTATCACCGATGATCCGTGCACTGCCAGAGAACACCGGCAGTCCACAGGAGACTCCAACAAGTATCACCGATGAGCCGTGCACTGCCGGAGAACACCGGCCGTCCATAAGAGACTCCAACAAGTATCACCGATGAGCCGTGCACTGCCAGAGAACACCGGCCGTCCATAAGAGACTCCAACAAGTATCACCGATGAGCCGGGCACTGCCGGAGAACACCGGCCGTCCATAAGAGACTCCAACAAGTATCACCGATGAGCCGTGCACTGCCAGAGAACACCGGCAGTCCACAGGAGAGTCCAACAAGTATCACCGATGAGCCATGCACTGTCAGAGAACACCGGCCGTCCATAAGAGACTCCAACAAGTATCACCGATGATCCGTGCGCTGCCGGAGAACACCAGCCGTCCACAGGAGAGTCCAATAAGCGTCACCGATGAGCCGTGCACTGCCGGAGAACAACGGCAGTCCACAGGAGAGTCCAACAAGTATCACCGATGAGCCGTGCACTGCCGGAGAACACCGGCCGTCCATAAGAGACTCCAACAAGTATCACCGATGATCCGTGCGCTGCCAGAGAACACCGGCCATCCACCGGAGAGTCCAACAAGTATCACCGATGAGCCGTGCGCTGCCGGAGAACACCGGACGTCCACAGGAGAGTCCAACAAGCGTCACCGATGAGCCGTACACAGCCGGAGAACACTGGCCGTCCACCAGAGAATCCAACAAGCGTCACCGACATAAATATATGAGCCGTGCACTGCCGGAGAACACCGGCCGTCCACAGGAGAGTCCAACAAGTGTCACCAACATAAATGCTCCAAATCTATGGAAAAAATACAACTGCGACGTCTCATTCATCCAAAATGATCCCAGTGATGGAAGGCAGTGAAGTCCAGAATATTGATGCAGCACCAGAGAAGAGCTGGACGCAGAGGAATGCTCGATGCTTGATGTAGGCCACAAGAAGAAAGGTGGCAGAGAAGTCTGAAAAGTAGGAAGGTGCAGCACGGAGGAGAGAGTTATAGAATACTAAGTAGCTTTTCTATTTCGTTTTACAAGAAACCAATAACCTGAGTAACAGCAGTCAGTGAGAAGGGAATCCGGGGCATGACCGTGCAGGCACGCGGCCATTCTCACCGATACGGCGTCCGAATTCAGCCTACCGCAATGCCAGATCACAGGAGTCTGTCATTCAAGCTGATGTGACATAGGAGGGTTTCCATCTATACGCTGCACGGACCTTACAGCCAGCCAAAAAAGTACCGACACCCCATGGGCAAAAGTGCTGGGCCTCACAGTCATTCAATTCAGGTATTTTATTACAAACACTGTGCCTGCCAGGAGCTTCATTGCCGATCAGCTGCAGCAGACGTACATCACCAAGCACAATGCCGAGCCGTGCATCACCAAGCACAATGCCGAGCCGTACATCACCAAGCACAATGCCGAGCATCACCAAGCACAATGCCGAGCCGTACATCACCAAGCACAATGCCGAGCCGTGCATCAAGCACAATGCCGAGCCGTACATCAAGCACAATGCCGAGCCGTACATCACCAAGCACAATGCAGAGCCATACATCACCAAGCACAATGCAGAGCCGTACATCACTAAGCACAATGCAGAGCCGTACATCACCAAGCACAATGCCGAGCCGTACACCACCAAGCACAATGCCGAGCCATACACCACCAAGCACAATGCCGAGCCGTACACCACCAAGCACAATGCCGAGCCGTACACCACCAAGCACAATGCCGAGCCGTACACCACCAAGCACAATGCCGAGCCGTACACCACCAAGCACAATGCCGAGCCGTACACCACCAAGCACAATGCCGAGCCATACACCACCAAGCACAATGCTGAGCTGTATATCACCAAGCACAATGCCGAGCCATACACCAAGCACAATGCTGAGCCATACATCACCAAGCACAATGCTGAGCCGTACACCACCAAGCAAAATGCCGAGCCATACATCACCAAGCACAATGCCGAGCCGTACATCACCAAGCACAATGCCGAGCCGTACATCACCAAGCACAATGCCGAGCCGTACATCACCAAGCATAATGCCGAGCCGTACATCACCAAGCACAATGCCGAGCCGTACATCACCAAGCACAATGCCGAGCCCTACATCACCCAGCACAATGCCGAGCCGTACATCACCAAGCACAATGCCGAGCCATACATAACCAAGCACAATGCTGAGCTGTATATCACCAAGCACAATGCCGAGCCATACACCACCAAGCACAATGGTGAGCTGTACATCACCAAGTACAATGCCAGGCCGTACTGTTGTGAATGTCAGTTATGCTTTTGCTGCTGTGAGGCTCCCTCTTGTGGCCAGGAATGGTTTGGACAGAGACCAGGTGTGTTGAGCAATGGGCGTTTCCATTGCTAACTCTCTGCCTATTTAAACCCTGGTCTGCTGGCAGGCTATGCCGGATGTCAGTTGTTCTTTGTTCACCAGCCTGCTCCATCCTGCTCCAGACCACATATACCCCAGATAAGTGCTTGGCTCTTTATTTGTTGTTTGGTTCTTTTTGTTCTTATCTGAGTTTGTCATTTGCTGTGGTTGTTTTCAGTTTATTTGCATGCAGGAATCTTCCTAGTTGCTTAGCTGGGAAGCTCCCTGCAGCTATGTTTGGAGTATTGCTCCTATAGATCCATGTGTTTGTTGCTTCTTGAATTTGTAATGGTTCCTGCTTTCTGTTCATTGGTATGACAAGAGCGCCTGGTATAGGACGGAGTTCAGATCTAGCGATCTGAGGGCTTTTTTGTACTATCAGGTTTTTGGATTTTTGTAGGGTTTTTCTCTGGCCACCATCAGTCCCTTTCCTATCCTTTCCCATTTAGTTAGTGGGGGCCTCACCTTTTGCTAATCCTATCTTCTGTGTCTTGTGTTTTCCTATATCACCGCAGTCTTTGAATGTGGGGGGCTTGCTATTCTTGTCTATTTTCTGAGGCAGAGAGTTATTCATCTTTCCGTCCTTTATGATAGCTAGTTCTCCGGCTGGGTTCGCGGTGCACAGGATGTTAGTTCACCCCTCGGCTACTTCTAGTGTTGTTGGTTAGTAAGGGGAGGTCGGCCAGATTAGTTGCCAATGCTCTTGTCACCTTTTACCAATGGTTTATGGTGGTCTTCCATGGTTCCGGATCATAACAGTACATCACCAAGCACAATGCCGATGTTGGATGGAGTGGACACTGGAGGAGACCTGTTCAGTGCAGGTTCTCTATCTGGTGATCTGATCATCTGATGGACGAGTCTGGTGGAGAATGGATGCCGCTATGCAGATGAATAAAGCCCCTTATCCAATGCCTGCAAACCTTAATACTTCAGCATAAAAGCCCCTGTGAACAATTGTGGCTTTGGGGAAGAGCCTTTTCTGTTCCCAATGACTGGGTGCGGTGCACAAAAGGGGGATGAGGAATGGGGAATGAGGAATGGGGAATGGTGAATGAGGAATGAGGAACGGGGAATGAGGAATGGTGAATGAGGAATGGGGAATGGTGAATGAGGAATGGTGAATGAGGAATGGTGAATGAGGAATGAGGAATGGTGAATGAGGAATGGTGAATGAGGAATGGGGAATGGTGAATGAGGAATGGTGAATGAGGAATGGTGAATGAGGAATGGGGAATGAGGAATGAGGAATGGGGAATGAGGAATGGTGAATGAGGAATGGGGAATGGTGAATGAGGAATGAGGAATGGTGAATGAGGAATGGTGAATGAGGAATGGTGAATGAGGAATGGTGAATGAGGAATGGTGAATGAGGAATGAGGAATGGGGAATGGGGAATGAGGAATGGGGAATGGGGAATGAGGAATGGGGAATGAGGAATGGGGAATGCGGAATGGGGAATGAGGAATGGTGAATGGTGAATGAGGAATGGTGAATGAGGAATGAGGAATGGGGAATAAGGAATGGGGAATGAGGAATGGGGAATGGGGAATGAGGAATGGTGAATGAGGAATGGTGAATGAGGAATGAGGAATGAGGAATGGGGAATGAGGAATGGGGAATGAGGAATGGTGAATGAGGAATGGTGAATGAGGAATGAGGAATGGGGAATGAGGAATGGGGAATGAGGAATGGGGAATGGGGAATGGGGAATGAGGAATGGGGAATGGTGAATGAGGAATGGTGAATGAGGAATGGTGAATGAGGAATGGGGAATGAGGAATGGGGAATGAGGAATGGGGAATGAGGAATGGGGAATGAGGAATGGGGAATGGGGAATGGGGAATGGGGAATAAGGAATGGTGAATGGGGAATGGTGAATAAGGAATGGTGAATGAGGAATGGTGAATAAGGAATGGTGAATGGGGAATGGTGAATAAGGAATGGTGAATGAGGAATGGTGAATAAGGAATGGTGAATGGGGAATGGTGAATAAGGAATGGTGAATGGGGAATGGTGAATGAGGAATGGGGAATGAGGAATGGGGAATGAGGAATGGGGAATGGGGAATGGGGAATGGGGAATGAGGAATGGTGAATGAGGAATGGTGAATGAGGAATGGTGAATGAGGAATGGTGAATGAGGAATGGTGAATGATTAATGAGGAATGATTGGCCCCCGGATTAGCGCTTTGCTGGCTGCTAATAATGTTAAGACAGATAAATATGGAGCCGACCTCCATCGTACAGGAGTAGGTGACATTTTAGGCTTTGTTCTGGGGCCTCATCTGTTTTTTGGTTTTGCTGTTTTTTCGGGCAGGTTTCGGATGGAGGGGGGGGGGATTGAAGAAACAAACGAGCCAAAAAATGCAGCATCAGATACCGCATATGAGGAGGCACCAAAACCTGGGGGGCAACATCTGCATAACTGGGGCGCGGGGCGTCCGGCACCAACACACGGCGGCTTTATACTGAAAGCTTTATATCACGATGTATACGCTTCTGAGGTAAATGGGGCTGCGACACCTGCGCCCCACAGTCTGGGGGGTCTTCTCCATCTACCACCTTTATATATCGGGGTCTCCATGACACTAAGTCCTATGTGACAAGAGAAAACCATACTCACGTTTTTCATCATCTGCGTGGACTAAAGATGCCGCTCTCGACAGTACGTCTAATGGAGTCTCCATCCCTGGGAAGACCCTATAAAAAGAAACATGGGATTAGATACAAGGAATGTAGGAAGGATTTATATGGCACCCGGAGTCACAGAGCCGATACCGGGGGAAGATATGGGCAGAATTATGGACCCCCCCCCCCCCCCCTCATACAAGGAATCTGTCAGCAGGTTTTTGCCACCTAACCCGAGAGCAGCATAACATAGGGGCAGAGATCCTGATTCCAACAATGTGTCACTTACTGGGCTGCTTGGTGGAGTTTTGATAAAATCACTGTTTAATTAGCAGGAGATCATTACATGACTACTTGGCGTGCTGCAGGTAGTCCAGCATATTCATCAGCTCTGTATAACTGCGAGATCTGCAGCAGAGGAGACAGACAGCTCAGTAAGTGACACGTTGATGGAATCAGGGTCTCTGTCTCTACATCATGCTGCTCTCAGATGGTGGAGCAAAAACCTGCTGTATGTGTGAATTAGGACGTATTCAGGTAAAATATTCAGGTTACATGATGAGGGACAGGATACAAAGAAAGTAGAAAAATGAAAGTCAGGAACACTTTTTCCAGCGGAGTAAGATCTGCACCGGTGACGCCGCGTTCACAGGATTAACCAAATGCAATTCTATTGTGTCATAAAACAGGAATCATTACCAGATTAGGGACCATCCAGAAACCAACCACAGCACACAGTCAACCAGAGCGCAGCTCCGCAGGGCAGCGTTAACTATTCCACACCAGATTAACATATTGTACACAGAAATATAAACAAAGTATTCCAGATCTGTATTCATTCATTATATATAGATAGATAGATAGATAGATAGATAGATAGATAGATAGATATATGGTGGATGGGCTCTCACACACAGATCTGCGTCGCTGTCAGGTCCTCACCATTCCAGCTGCATTGCACTGCGGCTCTCACACACAGATCTGTGTCGCTGTCAGGTCCTCACCATTCCAGCTGCATTGCACTGCGGCTCTCACACACAGATCTGCGTCGCTGTCAGGTCCTCACCATTCCAGCTGCATTACACTGCGGCTCTCACACACAGATCTGCGTCGCTGTCAGGTCCTCACCATTCCAGCTGCATTGCACTGCGGCTCTCACACACAGATCTGCGTTGCTGTCAGGTCCCTCGCCGTTCCAGCTGCATTGCACTGCGGCTCTCACACACAGATCTGTGTCGCTGTCAGGTCCCTCGCCGTTCCAGCTGCATTGCACTGCGGCTCTCACACACAGATCTGCGTCGCTGTCAGGTCCTCACCATTCCAGCTGCATTGCACTGCGGCTCTCACACACAGATCTGCGTTGCTGTCAGGTCCCTCATCATTCCAGCTGCATTGCACTGCGGCTCTCACACACAGATCGGATACCAGAATCCCTCCGCACTAGTGATACTGCTTCCAGTCACCAGGGGGAGCCACCGCTGTAGAACGCAGGGGACCTGACAGTGAGGCAGATTTGTATGTGAGAGCCCATTCACTTGCCAACTCTAATTGTTTGGGGTCTGGTAAGTGTGATTCTTTTGGGGGGTGTCTGCTTTCTTTTGGGGGTAAACTTAGCAGTATATTGAGAATAATAAATGTTGCTCCAGAATATCATGGCATGATTATATGTGAATAAATGTGGCTTGTTGATGGGAAAATTAAGACATCTCTTGAATAAGCCCTAGCGCATCTTCTGGGGAACACAGTAGATCATGACACATCAATAAAAGGGAACTGCAGGCAATCAAGAGCGTGGGCCACCAGCCAAGGGGATAAATCAGCAGTACGGGGTCTGTGGGACCATCACACATCAGAAAGCCGGGTACCCAGATCTCCGTCCTGCCTGTGACAGCTCCACATCCGAGCAGAGGTGATCAGGAGGGGTACACAGCACAAAATGCAGTACTGTGATAGGGCAATGCCTTCACCCCTCTGTCCATGCTTCTTGCCCCAGGCGTGCGGCCCCAGTTCTGCGCATAATGGGGCGAGGGGCTGGTATGGATGCGGCCGGATTTCCCATCTACACTGTGACTGGCTACAAGCCGTTCAATCTGTACATGAAGCACGCACTGATCAGCGCAATGTGATGACGCCTCACCCCCTTCACTTGCATTGTAACACGCTGCAAATAGCCTGTAACATGCAGACAGCAGATACACAGCAGATACACAGCAGATACACAGCAGATACACAGCAGATACACAGCGTGTCCGCCACCTGTGACCGGGCCCCAGACATTGCTTTATACACAGCGTATCCGCCACATGTGAACGGGCCCCAGACATTGCTTTATACACAGCGTATCCGCCACCTGTGAACGGGCCCCAGACATTGCTTTATACACAGCGTATCCGCCACATGTGAACGGGCCCCAGACATTGCTTTATAGACAGCGTATCCGCCACATGTGAACGGGCCACAGACATTGCTTTATACACAGCGTATCCGCCACATGTGAACGGGCCCCAGACATTGCTTTATAGACAGCGTATCCGCCACCTGTGAACGGGCCCCAGACATTGCTTTATACACAGCGTATCCGCCACATGTGAACGGGCTCCAGACATTGCTTTATACACAGCGTATCCGCCACATGTGAACGGGCCCCAGACATTGCTTTATACACAGCGTATCCGCCACCTGTGACCAGGCCCCAGACATTGCTTTATACACAGCGTATCCGCCACATGTGACCGGGCCCCAGACATTGCTTTATACACAGCATATCCGCCACCTGTGAACGGGCCCCAGACATTGCTTTATACACAGCATATCCGCCACCTGTGAACGGGCCCCAGACATTGCTTTATACACAGCATATCCGCCACCTGTGACCGGGCCCCAGACATTGCTTTATACACAGCATATCCGCCACCTGTGAACGGGCCCCAGACATTGCTTTATACACAGCATATCTGCCACATGTGACCGGGCCCCAGACATTGCTTTATAGACAGCGTATCCGCCACATGTGAACGGGCTCCAGACATTGCTTTATACACAGCATATCTGCCACATGTGAACGGGCCCCAGACATTGCTTTATAGACAGCGTATCCGCCACATGTGAACGGGCTCCAGACATTGCTTTATACACAGCGTATCTGCCACATGTGACCGGGCCCCAGACACTGCTTTATACACAGCGTATCTGCCACATGTGAACGGGCTCCAGACATTGCTTTATACACAGCGTATCTGCCACCTGTGACCGGGCCCCAGACACTGCTTTATACACAGCGTATCTGCCACATGTGACCGGGCCCCAGACACTGCTTTATACACAGCGTATCTGCCACATGTGAACGGGCCCCAGACATTGCTTTATACACAGCGTATCCGCCACATGTGAACGAGCTCCAGACATTGCTTTATACACAGCGTATCCGCCACATGTGAACGGGCCCCAGACACACTGCTTTATACACAGCGTATCTGCCACATGTGAACGGGCTCCAGACATTGCTTTATACACAGCGTATCTGCCACATGTGAACGGGCCCCAGACATTGCTTTATACACAGCGTATCCGCCACATGTGAACGGGCTCCAGACATTGCTTTATACACAGCATATCCGCCACCTGTGACCGGGCCCCAGACATTGCTTTATACACAGCGTATCCGCCACATGTGAACGGGCCCCAGACATTGCTTTATACACAGCGTATCCGCCACATGTGAACGGGCCCCAGACATTGCTTTATACACAGCGTATCTGCCACATGTGAACGGGCTCCAGACATTGCTTTATACACAGCATATCCGCCACCTGTGAACGGGCACCAGACATTGCTTTATACACAGCGTATCCGCCACATGTGAACGGGCCCCAGACATTGCTTTATACACAGCGTATCCGCCACCTGTGACCGGGCCCCAGATTTTGCTTTATACACAGCGTATCTGCCACATGTGAACGGGCTCCAGACATTGCTTTATACACAGCGTATCCGCCACCTGTGAACGGGCCCCAGACATTGCTTTATACACAGCATATCCGCCACCTGTGAACGGGCACCAGACATTGCTTTATACACAGCGTATCCGCCACATGTGACCGGGCCCCAGACATTGCTTTATACACAGCGTATCCGCCACCTGTGAACGGGCTCCAGACATTGCTTTATACACAGCGTATCCGCCACATGTGACCGGGCCCCAGACATTGCTTTATACACAGCGTATCCGCCACATGTGACCGGGCCCCAGACATTGCTTTATACACAGCGTATCCGCCACATGTGAACGGGCTCCAGACATTGCTTTATACACAGCGTATCCGCCACATGTGAACGGGCTCCAGACATTGCTTTATACACAGCGTATCCGCCACATGTGAACGGGCTCCAGACATTGCTTTATACACAGCGTATCCGCCACATGTGAACGGGCTCCAGACATTGCTTTATACACAGCGTATCCGCCACATGTGAACGGGCCCCAGACATTGCTTTATACACAGCGTATCCGCCACATGTGAACGGGCTCCAGACACTGCTTTATACACAGCGTATACGCCACATGTGAACGGGCCCCAGACACTGCTTTATACACAGCGTATACCCAACATGTGAACGGGCCCCAGACATTGCTTTATACACAGCATATCCGCAACATGTGAACGGGCTCCAGACATTGCTTTATACACAGCGTATCCGCCACATGTGAACGGGCTCCAGACATTGCTTTATACACAGCGTATCCGCCACATGTGAACGGGCTCCAGACATTGCTTTATACACAGCGTATCCGCCACATGTGAACGGGCCCCAGACATTGCTTTATATGCAGGAATCATCGTGGTCACGATAGATTATAAACCGGACAGAAGTATTATCAGAATTCAGTTATCAGTGTAGATACAGAAACATGAGGATTTGTAAAAGATGACAATAACAAACATGCACCTCCTCCCCCCACAGCAGCGCAGTGCAGCGTCACACGTCCATGTGCAGCGGATCCCAGCGTGCACACTGTGTTCCCATAATAAACAGTGGAGTGCTGGGCCACGGCTGGTGACGGACTCCGTGGATGGCGATTGCTTCACTTCCCACCAGGACATTCCACACGCGTGTGACGCAGGAGGAGCCGGCTCATCGCTGTTACTGGAAGACAGCGTGTCACTGAACTTCCACAAATTGTTTCCAGAGAGAGAATGTGAAAAATGTGAAGGATTTCATCAATGCCACAAGAGCCGAACAATGCGAGCGCTCACCAGGCCGGCACAGCAGGCTGCGCGCAGGTCCAGACTACGGCTGACACCCAGGCCGAGCATCCACGGAGGACAGAGCCACGAATCACACAATAGCAGGCGGTCAGCACCATAATCCGGGGGACAGCAGCTCTGTACAATCACAAGCATTGTACCCAGCACAATACTCATCTGCATAGAGTATAATGGACAATGCAGCGTCTGCGCCCCCGAGAGATTCCGGGATGGTAATAATCCACACAATCATACTCTTTGCTGAGACCCCCGAGCACAGAGTGCTGTTGGCTGATCCCGCCGATATCACCAGGCTCGGCCGACAGTCTCATATTTGGGAGCGTTTTACGCTTGATGGTCGGCGGAGACGTCAATCACACGCATGACTCCGGAGATAAGCCACCGGCCGACATCTCAGAGAACATTGCCATCTAATGTGTACAGCGTCCTATTAAAGCCCAACATACTCTTCATCTCGCCGAGATTTCTCCACCTGAACGGTGGTTCTCCCAAAACCCTAAGATACCCCGTATCCAGAGAGGCGGATTGCTGAGGATTCAGGAGATGGACCCCGGCTATCCTGACAACAGGTCACTGTAGAGTTATAATTTGGATGGGGCAGAGGTAGTAGAGCTTCTCCTCTAATCATGGTCTATGGGACTTGTAAAAATAGCCGGGCACTGTACTCCGCAGCTCCAGCAGTCCCATAGACAATGCAAGGAGCAGAGGCCATGGGTGAGCACCTCCACTCCAGCAGTCCCATAGACAATGCAAGGAGCAGAGGCCATGGGTGAGCTCCTCCGCTCCAGCAATCCCATAGACAATGCAAGGAGCAGAGGCCATGGGTGAGCACCTCCGCTCCAGCAGTCCCATAGACAATGCAAGGAGCAGAGGCCATGGGTGAGCTACTCCGCTCCAGCAGTCCCATAGACAATGCAAGGAGCAGAGGCCATGGGTGAGCTCCTCCGCTCCAGCAGTCCCATAGACAATGCAAGGAGCAGAGGCCATGGGTGAGCACCTCCGCTCCAGCAGTCCCATAGACAATGCAAGGACCAGAGGCCATGGGTGAGCACCTCCACTCCAGCAGTCCCATAGACAATGCAGGGAGCAGAGGCCATGGGTGAGCACCTCCGCTCCAGCAGTCCCATAGACAATGCAAGGAGCAGAGGCCATGGGTGAGCACCTCCGCTCCAGCAGTCCCATAGACAATGCAGGGAGCAGAGGCCAAGCGGGAGCTCCTCCGCTCCAACAGTCCCATAGACAATGCAGGGAGCAGAGGCCATGGGTGAGCACCTCCGCTCCAGCAGTCCCATAGACAATGCAGGGAGCAGAGCCCATGGGTGAGCACCTCCGCTCCAGCAGTCCCATAGACAATGCAGGGAGCAGAGGCCATGGGTGAGCACCTCCGCTCCAGCAGTCCCATAGACAATGCAAGGAGCAGAGGCCATGGGTGAGCTCCTCCACTCCAGCAGTCCCATAGACAATGCAGGGAGTAGAGGCCATGGGTGAGCACCTCCACTCCAGCAGTCCCATAGACAATGCAGGGAGCAGAGGCCAAGCGGGAGCTCCTCCGCTCCAACAGTCCCATAGACAATGCAAGGAGCAGAGGCCATGGGTGAGTACCTCCGCTCCAGCAGTCCCATAGACAATGCAAGGAGCATAGGCCAAGCGGGAGGTCCTCCGCTCCAACAGTCCCATGGACAATGTAAGGCGCAGAGGCCAAGCGGGAGCTCCTCCGCTCCAACAGTCCCATAGACAATGCAGGGAGCAGAGGCCAAGCGGGAGCTCCTCCGCTCCAACAGTCCCATAGACAATGCAAGGAGCAGAGGCCATGGGTGAGTACCTCCGCTTCAGCAGTCCCATAGACAATGCAGGGAGCAGAGGCCAAGCAGGAACTCCTCCTCTCCAACAGTCCCATGGACAATGTAAGGCGCAGAGGCCAAGCAGGAACTCCTCCTCTCCAACAGTCACATAGACAATGCAAGGAGCAGAGGCCATGGGTGAGCTCCTCTGCTCCAGCAGTCCCATAGACAATGCAAGGCGCAGAGACAAGCGTGAGCTCCTCTGCTCCAGCCAAGATGGAGCCCGGAAGGGTCTGTTCTTGGGATTATTCCCCAGACATAATTCTAATACATTTCCCCACCTTCATAACATGAAAAAAGGTCCAACAACATAACCAAAACGGGTGCCGCCTTGTCATCTACACGCCATCACAGTCCCCCATAATAATTTTGGGGCTCATAGGGGGACACATTCCAGACGACAATGTCTATTACCAAAATCTCCAATGTTACACTGTATATTATTGCTCCAGCCGCATATTATTGAGCTCATGAACGTGGGGGCTAAAAGCAGCGAGCCTGTCCCTATGGATCTCTAGGGCCTCCCTAGTTTTTCACCAAATCACAAAGGTTCAGTCTACGAGCCTTACCCATCATCGCAGCGCCCCGGCCCCCGCCACACCCCTGTCTGTGGCGGCACTATTACTGCATTATACAATACAGTGGTCTCAGCCCCACGCCGGACAGACTGAGCTACCGGCACCCGCACGTCACCTTCATCACAGGGCACCCCACTATTACTTACACCGCGTATCTGGCATCCCACTATTCCTTACACCGCGTATCTGGCCCCCCACTATTCCTTACACCGAGTATCTGGCACCCCACTATTCCTTACACCGGGTATCTGGCCCCCCACTATTCCTTACACCGTGTATCTGGCCCCCCACTATTCCCTACACCGGGTATCTGGCCCCCCACTATTCCCTACACCGGGTATCTGGCCCCCCACTATTCCTTACACCGGGTATCTGGCCCCCCACTATTCCTTACACCGGGTATCTGGCCCTCCACTATTCCCTACACCGGGTATCTGGCCCCCCACTATTCCCCTACACCGGGTATCTGGCCCCCCACTATTCCCTACACCGGGTATCTGGCCCCCCACTATTCCCTACACCGGGTATCTGGCCCCCCACTATTCCCTACACCGGGTATCTGTGACCTGATTTCTTAGTCTTTACACTTGTTGATGAGATATTTCTTGGCGTTTGGACGGTTTCCAGCCATGACACACGCATCAATGTTTTATGTCCCGGGAGCAGCGGTGAGAGGACGGCCTTCCAAATCCTTCATTTGCAGCAATCTTCTTTACACTCGCATTAATGCAAGTATCAAATGTTCTACATCACCAGACGGTCATTGTAAATAAGGGGCCAATACACCCTGAAATAAAGGATCCCACACCCGGTGTGTTCAGACGACTCGGGGACATGGTTCTTTCTGAACTCTCCACCTCACAAATGTTTAACGATCAGACATGTTGGATTTCAACAGGCCCGATTGTTTTTCCCCCCCCAAGGGGTAAGCCAATACTAAAGGTGTATAGCGGCAGCGTATTCATAATTGTCAGCTGAAGACACAAACACTACAGCAAACAGCTATTAATAAGAGGAGCAAATAAAGCAAGTCATCGCTGAAGCCTGCACACGAGGAGTCGGGGGGGTGCACTGCTCACAGAACCTCCTTAAAAATGTATTTTATAGTTATCACATCGAATTGACCCCTATCCTTAGCGGTTCCCCTATAACAATACACCATCTGACAACCGAAATCCAAAAAAATGGTTAATATATTATAATATATATTACACACACACATATATATATCTACCTATCATTCAGATAGATTCAAACTAGGGCCTTTTGGGTGAGAGCCGCGGGCACAAGGTCGAGCGCTGCCAGATGCTTCTAGGGTAGTAAACTGTATGCACAGGTGTCCAACATAAGGTCTGAACAAGGGGGCGTGGCTCAGGACTTCCCTGGGGGAGCGTGGCTCAGGACTTCCCTGGGGGAGCGTGGCTCAGGACTTCCCTGGGGGAGCGTGGCTCAGGACTTCCCTGGGGGAGCGTGGCTCAGGACTTCCCTGGGGGAGCGTGGCTCAGGACTTCCCTGGGGGAGCGTGGCTCAGGACTTCCCTGGGGGAGCGTGGCTCAGGACTTCCCTGGGGGAGCGTGGCTCAGGACTTCCCTGGGGGGGGCGTGGCTCAGGACTTCCCTGGGGGGGGCGTGGCTCAGGACTTCCCTGGGGGGGGCGTGGCTCAGGACTTCCCTGGGGGGGGCGTGGCTCAGGACTTCCCTGGGGGGGGCGTGGCTCAGGACTTCCCTGGGGGGGCGTGGCTCAGGACTTCCCTGGGGGGCGTGGCTCAGGACTTCCCTGGGGGGGCGTGGCTCAGGACTTCCCTGGGGGGGCGTGGCTCAGGACTTCCCTGGGGGGGCGTGGCTCAGGACTTCCCTGGGGGGGCGTGGCTCAGGACTTCCCTGGGGGGCGTGGCTCAGGACTTCCCTGGGGGAGCGTGGCTCAGGACTTCCCTGGGGGGGCGTGGCTCAGGACTTCCCTGGGGGGCGTGGCTCAGGACTTCCCTGGGGGGCGTGGCTCAGGACTTCCCTGGGGGGCGTGGCTCAGGACTTCCCTGGGGGGGCGTGGCTCAGGACTTCCCTGGGGGGGCGTGGCTCAGGACTTCCCTGGGGGGGCGTGGCTCAGGACTTCCCTGGGGGGGCGTGGCTCAGGACTTCCCTGGGGGGGCGTGGCTCAGGACTTCCCTGGGGGGGCGTGGCTCAGGACTTCCCTGGGGGGGCGTGGCTCAGGACTTCCCTGGGGGGGCGTGGCTCAGGACTTCCCTGGGGGGGCGTGGCTCAGGACTTCCCTGGGGGGGCGTGGCTCAGGACTTCCCTGGGGGGGCGTGGCTCAGGACTTCCCTGGGGGGGCGTGGCTCAGGACTTCCCTGGGGGGGCGTGGCTCAGGACTTCCCTGGGGGGGCGTGGCTCAGGACTTCCCTGGGGGGGCGTGGCTCAGGACTTCCCTGGGGGGGCGTGGCTCAGGACTTCCCTGGGGGGGCGTGGCTCAGGACTTCCCTGGGGGGGCGTGGCTCAGGACTTCCCTGGGGGGGCGTGGCTCAGGACTTCCCTGGGGGGGCGTGGCTCAGGACTTCCCTGGGGGGGCGTGGCTCAGGACTTCCCTGGGGGGGCGTGGCTCAGGACTTCCCTGGGGGGGCGTGGCTCAGGACTTCCCTGGGGGGGCGTGGCTCAGGACTTCCCTGGGGGGGCGTGGCTCAGGACTTCCCTGGGGGGGCGTGGCTCAGGACTTCCCTGGGGGGCGTGGCTCAGGACTTCCCTGGGGGGCGTGGCTCAGGACTTCCCTGGGGGGCGTGGCTCAGGACTTCCCTGGGGGGCGTGGCTCAGGACTTCCCTGGGGGGCGTGGCTCAGGACTTCCCTGGGGGGGCGTGGCTCAGGACTTCCCTGGGGGGGCGTGGCTCAGGACTTCCCTGGGGGGGCGTGGCTCAGGACTTCCCTGGGGGGGCGTGGCTCAGGACTTCCCTGGGGGGGCGTGGCTCAGGACTTCCCTGGGGGGGCGTGGCTCAGGACTTCCCTGGGGGGGCGTGGCTCAGGACTTCCCTGGGGGGCGTGGCTCAGGACTTCCCTGGGGGGCGTGGCTCAGGACTTCCCTGGGGGCGTGTCTTTAGGCTGCTCTGCATAATTACCCTGTGAGTCACGCCCCCTTGTAAAGATCAGAAAAATTGGCTCCAAATAAAGAAGGCCGATATCTCTAACCATAAATCGGGATTTAACACTAGAACTACTGGACTTGTGACACCTATATAGAAATACAAAGTGCAAAGTGCAAAGTAGTCAAAATGACCACCTCAGTAGTTCTAGTGTTAATAGAAATGAACATTGAATACTTACTGGAGCAGCGGGAATAAAATAGAAGCAAAAACTGCCTCACTTTTGACTTCATTTGTTTTAGGCATTCTGGAAACATTCAGAAAGGAATTGCAGGTTTGGAAGAAATCTTGGAAAAGGACAGAAGAGCGCTGCCCCCGAGCCACCGATAGAAGCTAGTTTATCCTGGAATATTATGTGAGCAGCTGAGCGTAGACGGCGGCAGCGTGTGACAAGGTGAGGGCTGCAATAAAGACCACCATAGACTCACGTCCCGACCCAATCACACGGGCAGCAGGTTTGGGTCCCAAATTCTGTCACATTGTGCTCTGATGACCTTATGTTTAGCTTTGTTCCTGAAGGTTGTATCTGGGCACAAATATAATGGTTGGGTTTTCCCAGAAATGTTTATGTATAAGGCTTTACACCACGAAGACCCTCTGCTGTGATCGGTGGGCGTGCAGAGAATGGGGGTCCCATGCAGGGAGTGTGAATGGAGCAGCCATCAAGCATGGAAGCCACTGCCACACTGATGAGTGGTGGGCTCCGAAAAGGGACACGTGGGGCTCGGACACGCAATCCTAGAGATCTGTGGGGGCCCCAGAAATAGAAGCTAAATGATATTAAATGGCTGCATGTCAGGCCGTGTGCAGGGCAGAGCCATGTGCATGAAGACCAGCGCGGCACTCACATAGTCTACCGTCCTACACAGCTGGCGGCTTTATATGCTGCCATATGGCGCCTCCAAATAGCCCTGTACTAGATTTCCATGATACCACACCGGATGGACGCAACCTGCCACCATATCGGTTATTGGCTTTGTGCAAAGAGCAGTGGAGGGGGGAACCAAAAAAAAGAATATCGAAGGCCGGCACAAGAAATGTGATGGAGGCCGATAGACATCCATATTATAGCTCTGTACGAGGTGGGAGAATGGACAAAGCCATAATACAGTCGAGGTGCAACATACAGCCGGCGTACGAGGTGCAACATACAGCCGGCGTACGAGGTGCAACATACAGCCGGCGTACGAGGTGCAACATACAGCCCGGCGTACGAGGTGCAACATACAGCCGGCGTACGAGGTGCAACATACAGCCGGCGTACGAGGTGCAACATACAGCCGGTGTATGAGGTGTAATATACAGCCAGTGTATGAGGTGTAATATACAGCCTGGTGTATGAGGTGTAATATACAGCCGGCGTATGAGGTGCAACATACAGCCCGGCGTACGAGGTGCAACATACAGCCCGGCGTACGAGGTGCAACATACAGCCCGGCGTACGAGGTGCAACATACAGCCCGGCGTACGAGGTGCAACATACAGCCCGGCGTACGAGGTGCAACATACAGCCCGGCGTACGAGGTGCAACATACAGCCCGGCGTACGAGGTGCAACATACAGCCCGGCGTACGAGGTGCAACATACAGCCGGCGTACGAGGTGCAACATACAGCCGGCGTACGAGGTGCAACATACAGCCGGCGTACGAGGTGCAACATACAGCCGGCGTACGAGGTGCAACATACAGCCGGCGTACGAGGTGCAACATACAGCCGGCGTACGAGGTGCAACATACAGCCGGCGTACGAGGTGCAACATACAGCCGGCGTACGAGGTGCAACATACAGCCGGCGTACGAGGTGCAACATACAGCCGGCGTACAAGGTGCAACATACAGCCGGCGTACAAGGTGCAACATACAGCCGGCGTACGAGGTGCAACATACAGCCGGTGTATGAGGTGTAATATACAGCCAGTGTATGAGGTGTAATATACAGCCTGGTGTATGAGGTGTAATATACAGCCGGTGTATGAGGTGTAATATACAGCCAGTGTATGAGGTGTAATATACAGCCTGGTGTATGAGGTGTAATATACAGCCGGTGTATGAGGTGTAATATACAGCCTGGTGTATGAGGTGTAATATACAGCCGGTGTATGAGGTGTAATATACAGCCGGTGTATGAGGTGTAACATACAGCCGGTGTATGAGGTGTAATATACAGCCGGTGTATGAGGTGTAATATACAGCCGGTGTATGAGGTGTAATTTACAGCCCGGTGTATGAGGTGTAATATACAGCCTGGTGTATGAGGTGTAATATACAGCCGGTGTATGAGGTGTAACATACAGCCAGTGTATGAGGTGTAACATACAGCCAGTGTATGAGGTGTAATATACAGCCGGTGTATGAGGTGTAATATACAGCCAGTGTATGAGGTGTAATATACAGCCAGTGTATGAGGTGTAATATACAGCCGGTGTATGAGGTGTAACATACAGCCAGTGTATGAGGTGTAACATACAGCCAGTGTATGAGGTGTAATATACAGCCGGTGTATGAGGTGTAATATACAGCCGGTGTATGAGGTGTAATATACAGCCGGTGTATGAGGTGTAACATACAGCCGGTGTATGAGGTGTAATATACAGCCCGGTGTATGAGGTGTAATATACAGCCGGTGTATGAGGTGTAATATACAGCCGGTGTATGAGGTGTAATATACAGCCGGTGTATGAGGTGTAATATACAGCCGGTGTATGAGGTGTAATATACAGCCGGTGTATGAGGTGTAATATACAGCCGGTGTATGAGGTGTAATATACAGCCGGTGTATGAAGTGTATGAGGTGTAATATACAGCCGGTGTATGAGGTGTAACATACAGCCAGTGTATGAGGTGTAACATACAGCCAGTGTATGAGGTGTAATATACAGCCGGTGTATGAGGTGTAATATACAGCCGGTGTATGAGGTGTAATATACAGCCAGTGTATGAGGTGTAATATACAGCCGGTGTATGAGGTGTAATTTACAGCCCGGTGTATGAGGTGTAATATACAGCCGGTGTATGAGGTGTAATTTACAGCCCGGTGTATGAGGTGTAATATACAGCCGGTGTATGAGGTGTAATATACAGCCTGGTGTATGAGGTGTAATATACAGCCGGTGTATGAGGTGTAATATACAGCCGGTGTATGAGGTGTAATATACAGCCGGTGTATGAGGTGTAATATACAGCCGGTGTATGAGGTGTAATATACAGCCGGTGTATGAGGTGTAATATATAATAGTTGCGCTGTCGTGAGGCTGTAATGTGCGTCCATGCTGTGCATCTCCTGACAAGTCACTTACCGGACAAAACTCTCCAGGCGACATTGTAAGGGCTCATTCACGATCCAGAACAAAACATGGAGAATTGTACAAAACTGATGGTGAAATCTGACTGAAAATCAGATCAAAAACACCGGGGAAACTCAGAGCGCTTTTTGTGGAATTTTTTTCCATAAAATAAAAGTCACCGATGTCTGAATGAGGCCACGACACACACCGAGTATTTAGAGAGATTTGTACCTCAGAATTTGCAGCCTATACCAGGAGGGGTGATGAATCCGGCAGTGGACCTCGTGGGTCTATTATACGTCTCCTCTGATGGCTCCTCTTCTGGTTTTGGCTAGAAATTCTGAGGTAAAAACTGAAGTAAAAACCTCACTGAATACTGAAAGTGTGAATATGGCTTCAGTGCCTGAGTTGGGAAGATATCACCTCTCAAATAGGAATATACAGTCTCATAATACAACAGGCAGCGCACCCCCCCAGGGGGGGGGGAATATAGGCAGAGGCCCCCCGGGGGGGGGGGAGATATAGGCAGAGGCCCCCGAGGGGGGGGTATAGGCAGAGGCCCCCGGGGGGGGGGGCGGAATATAGGCAGAGGCCCCCGGGGGGGGGGAAATATAGGCAGAGGCCCCCGGGGGGGGGGGGGAGATATAGGCAGAGGCCCCCGAGGGGGGGGGGAGATATAGGCAGAGGCCCCCGAGGGGGGGGGTATAGGCAGAGGCCCCCGGGGGGGGGGGGGCGGAATATAGGCAGAGGCCCCCGGGGGGGGGGAAATATAGGCAGAGGCCCCGGGGGGGGGGGGGAGATATAGGCAGAGGCCCCCGGGGGGACACTCTCTTTGACCTCCTTTGATAGAAGCTCTGGAAGTACAGTTGAGCAGCGATTCACCAGACGCCGCCAGTCCAGCTCTATTCTGTGCTCCGGCTCAGAGCGCTGCGAGACTTCTACCTGCCGGTATCTGTGGCGCCTGCACTGATCCGCGGGTCCAGTCATGTCGCCCCACTAATCAGGATCCTGACAATCATCACCTACCTATAAACGGCAGCTTTTCTGGCCTCTACACCAAACACACAACTTGACGGCAGGTTCTCCATCCACATAGGCCGCCATTGCCATGTTTTATGTGGCGCACGCTGCTATTTGCATGGATTCTCAGGGCTCTTTTTTGCCGTCTCCTGCCCAGGCCTCATCATGCAAAAGAACGGATGTTAATAAACATCATAGAGAATTATTTCTATCTGGCGAAAGTGTAGATGTACCAAAAAGAAGGGAAGAAAATGCTCATTACCGGTATACGAGACAACAATTACACAAAATACCTCTTCATTGCTGCCACCAGAAGATCAAACCCCCCGAGTCTGCATCTGCTGAGCAAAGTGCTGGACCCGGAGAGCCGCCATACAGATTGTGAGCCGTGCGACTTTCATGCTGGGCACAAGATCGATGGTTCTCACTGGGACGTATGATATCGTATGGGACATGTCCAATTTTGATCCTAATGTTAAGTCCATGAGTCCGTGAACAAAAAAAAACAAAAACATCGTACAGCACTCGGAAGACACCGGTCTGAAATTCACAGACTGACAGAATGGAGAAGGTGGAACAAACGTTTTCTTCTTGTCCGAGAAAAACTTCTGCCACTGATCAGAAAAACCCGATACTTTGTTAGATGGAGTAAACAGTCATGTGCACCTTCCTTCAGAGAAAGCAGTCTGTATTCTGAACGTCCCGCGCCACACCCTCAACGTCCCGCGCCACACCCTCAACGTCCCGCGCCACACCCTCAACGTCCCGCGCCTCTTCAGAGCGGATTTAATATCCCATGAACGGGTCACATCCATAGTTGGCACAATTTTGGGAATGCAGACTGACTGTATGGGGCAATCCATAGAAATCACCTTCCAGCACGTTAGAAAAACTGCAGATTTTTGCGTTGCTGAAAGCACCATTAGGCCTCGGTCACACGTTCAGTTTTTGGAGTTTTATACCTCAGTATTTGTAGCCAAAGCCAGGAGTGGGTGATAAATCCAGCTGCGGTGCTCGTGTGTCTGTTAGGGAGGCTGCCCACGATCTGGACACGCTGCGCCCTGGACTCCGTCTCCTCTCTTCTGCGGAAACGCGAGTGTTATCCACGGGAGAACGCAGCGTCCGTTCACACCATCACGGTTCTGGGTGCTGCAGTTTTTGTTGTGTTCTTCCACTGAGAACCTTTGTGTCATGCTGCGGCTCGGGAAGCCACGGCGCAGGTCAGTTTACGCTGCGGAGAAAAGAAGCACAGAGGGCCGGAGATTTCTACTGTATAACGCAGCGAAAACACGGAGCGTCCAAACCACTGCAAAAACTGATCGTGGGAACGCGGCCTTATACGTCTCCTCTGACTGCTCCTCTTCTGGTTTTGGCTATAAAACCTGTGATAAAACTTCCCTGAATACTGAACATGTGAACGAGGCCGAACAGCGCCATAAAATGGAGATTTTACTCAGACCTCATCCACACGCTGCAGGGAAATCCGCAGAGAACGGACCCGCAGTGCAGATTATCAGTCTAATGTAATTAATGGTGAATTTCCACTGCAATGTACAGGGCAGATCTGCCGCATTTCCACTGCACAGTTCGGGGCAGTTGTTGCTGCTGCAGATCCGTTGCTTTCCATTTGTATTATTTCCAATTGTTGGAAACTCTCGGGCCTCATTCACACATCCGCGTGTTACTCACAGGCGCTGACTGGTTTTTTTCTCAGGTGTCATCCTAGTGGTTTCCAGTTGGTTTTTTTCCCTCACTGGAAAAAAAAACAAAATAAAACCCACACGGTGGGGTGAGACTTCCCGAAATCCCATGCATTTTGCTGAAACCGTAAGATGATGATTTTTTTCAGTGCAGAAAATGTTTGGGGTTTTTTTGTGATTTTTTGATATCACAATGGATTAATTTTGAGAAGTTGCTATCAGTATCTGCAGAAAAAAGATTGCACTTTTTATTTTTACCCCATAAAGTGCTTTTCAAAAATCTGTATCAGAAATTAGAAAAAGTGAAATGAATTGGAGAGTTTTCGGACAGCATTTGCTTACAGACGGATTAGGGGCAGGTTGTTAAATCGTGCACCGAGCATTGCTCACAAATGCAGCTGCGGAGCCCGGCCCATCACCCCGGGATGTCACCCCGGCATGTCACCCCGGCATGTCACCCCGGGATGTCACCCCGGGATGTCACCCCGGCCCATCACCCCGGCCCGTCACCCCGGCACATGCACAGACAGGAGCACCCAACACTTACCAGGACGCACAGCAGCACAGACAAAAACAAAACTTCTCTCCAACTTCCTTCATTCAGAGCCAAAGATCCCAGGAGCCGCCCGCCCTCCCCCACAGCGATGGCTGCTCCCCCTGCGTCCTCCTCCAGTGACTGCTGGCAGTGGAGTAACCCTCTCCTGGCCAGATGACCTCCAGTCTAGACGGCAGGACAGTGACCGCAGGTAGCGCCCTTCCTCAATGACGTGACAGCACATGTCAGGAAGGAAGAGCCGAATGCAAACTGCAGCAGAGTGCGCCGGCTCCACGGATCATTCTATATTTACCATGTCACATGGACTAATGGCAATCCGTAGCTGCAGGAGACAAACCATCCACAGGCCCGGCCCACGCGAGACAAACCATCCACAGGCCCGGCCCACGCGAGACAAACCATCCACAGGCCCGGCCCACGCCAGACAAACCATCCACAGGCCCGGCCCACGCCAGACAAACCATCCACAGGCCCGGCCCACGCCAGACAAACCATCCACAGGCCCGGCCCACGCCAGACAAACCATCCACAGGCCCGGCCCACGCCAGACAAACCATCCACAGGCCCGGCCCACGCCAGACAAACCATCCACAGGCCCACGCCAGACAAACCATCCACAGGCCCGGCCCACGCCAGACAAACCATCCACAGGCCCGGCCCACGCCAGACAAACCATCCACAGGCCCGGCCCACGCCAGACAAACCATCCACAGGCCCGGCCCACGCCAGACAAACCATCCACAGGCCCGGCCCACGCCAGACAAACCATCCACAGGCCCGGCCCACGCCAGACAAACCATCCACAGGCCCGGCCCACGCCAGACAAACCATCCACAGGCCCGGCCCACGCCAGACAAACCATCCACAGGCCCGGCCCACGCCAGACAAACCATCCACAGGCCCGGCCCACGCCAGACAAACCATCCACAGGCCCGGCCCACGCCAGACAAACCATCCACAGGCCCGGCCCACGCCAGACAAACCATCCACAGGCCCGGCCCACGCCAGACAAACCATCCACAGGCCCGGCCCACGCCAGACAAACCATCCACAGGCCCGGCCCACGCCAGACAAACCATCCACAGGCCCGGCCCACGCCAGACAAACCATCCACAGGCCCGGCCCACGCCAGACAAACCATCCACAGGCCCGGCCCACGCCAGACAAACCATCCACAGGCCCGGCCCACGCCAGACAAACCATCCACAGGCCCGGCCCACGCCAGACAAACCATCCACAGGCCCGGCCCACGCCAGACAAACCATCCACAGGCCCGGCCCACGCCAGACAAACCATCCACAGGCCCGGCCCACGCCAGACAAACCATCCACAGGCCCGGCCCACGCCAGACAAACCATCCACAGGCCCGGCCCACGCCAGACAAACCATCCACAGGCCCGGCCCACGCCAGACAAACCATCCACAGGCCCGGCCCACGCCAGACAAACCATCCACAGGCCCGGCCCACGCCAGACAAACCATCCACAGGCCCGGCCCACGCCAGACAAACCATCCACAGGCCCGGCCCACGCCAGACAAACCATCCACAGGCCCGGCCCACGCCAGACAAACCATCCACAGGCCCGGCCCACGCCAGACAAACCATCCACAGGCCCGGCCCACGCCAGACAAACCATCCACAGGCCCGGCCCACGCCAGACAAACCATCCACAGGCCCGGCCCACGCCAGACAAACCATCCACAGGCCCGGCCCACGCCAGACAAACCATCCACAGGCCCGGCCCACGCCAGACAAACCATCCACAGGCCCGGCCCACGCCAGACAAACCATCCACAGGCCCGGCCCACGCCAGACAAACCATCCACAGGCCCGGCCCACGCCAGACAAACCATCCACAGGCCCGGCCCACGCCAGACAAACCATCCACAGGCCCGGCCCACGCCAGACAAACCATCCACAGGCCCGGCCCACGCGAGACAAACCATCCACAGGCCCGGCCCACGCGAGACAAACCATCCACAGGCCCGGCCCACGCGAGACAAACCATCCACAGGCCCGGCCCACGCGAGACAAACCATCCACAGGCCCGGCCCACGCGAGACAAACCATCCACAGGCCCGGCCCACGCGAGACAAACCATCCACAGGCCCGGCCCACGCGAGACAAACCATCCACAGGCCCGGCCCACGCGAGACAAACCATCCACAGGCCCGGCCCACGCGAGACAAACCATCCGCAGGCCTGGCCCACGCGAGACAAACCATCCGCAGGCCTGGCCCACGCGAGACAAACCATCCGCAGGGCAGGGGAGGACGATCCTCATTCAGTGCATGAACATTTTTCTGCAGATTGCAATATTGCATTGTTGTGAATGCCTGAGCCAAATGTATCGAGGTTTTTACTCCGCTCCAAACTTAACATTGCAAGAAAAGGAGAGTGCCGTTATCCTTATTGAGTAATGTACGACATATTATTGTGTTTCTACATAAAACTTGCTAAAAACAAACAAACACCTGCATATTCTAAATGTCATAGTGGTCTTTAAAAAAAAAAAAGAAGAGGTGCGGAGCATGTTGATTTATTTTGCAGCCACTCCATATAAAAAGTTGCCATTTTGCACCAGATAATACCTTACAGTTCGGTATCTGACACATTGTCCTCAGGCTCTTATCGAGCATTATACAGAGGTTGTGCCGCAGCATTTTTTGCCAGATTTGGAGCTGAGCCAAGTGCACTGGAGATTTCACATAAATTTAGGCCTTTTTGGGAAGCTGTGGGCCAATCAGAATTCAGCTAAAAGATTCCCATTGCATGGGCCACAACATGAATTACTAAAAACAAGACATGAAAGGGGCCTAGAAAGCATCAGAAGCTCCGGGCGGTCCCGGCGGAGGGGAGACTGCCCCTGGTCCGGAGCCCGGGGGACGCGACACAACAACGTTTCCTGAACGCTACGCTTTCTCCACTCTTCCGGAGTTTCTCCCTTTTTAGTGGCTTTCCTATTGTAGCTTTATTCTCTACACTATTCAGGCCACTTTTTAGGCTGATTTCTTGTATTTGCGGCTTCATCTTTGCTTATCCAGGCTTTAGACAGAGTCACGCCATGCACCTTTTACCAAATGTCTCTTTTCTTGGCGCATCAAATCCGTTCTCTGCCGGGAGCAGCGTCTGGAGGAGATTTCATCTTGGTGCGGTAAAAAGACAAAAAATAAAGAATGTTTTTGATTTTACAACATGAAGCTCATGAACCATCGCAAAGAATCTGTGGCAAAAAAAAGTGACTTCAATAAATCAGAAGTGATGAATTGGGCCCGGTGCGTCCCGTCAGGTGATCCGGGCCGGCTGGGGAGGACAACAGAGGAGGCACCGGACACAGATCCAACTCCGCCCTGGATCTGCCCCGCGAAGGGCAGAAAAAAGAAATGTAACGACGTTGTCCATGACCGGCGCTGGAACCAAGGAAATCTCAGTGCAGAATCCGAGCAGAAATCTGACCCAATAGAAAGTAAAAAATATAAAGACATTTCACACAATCCACTGACAATGGGGAGGCCACGTTCTCCTCCACGGCCCCGAGCAGATCCACAAGCCACTGAATACAGCACCGAGGCTCAGAGCACGGAGCGGCAATCAATTCCCCCAGAAATAAGAGATGCCTGGGCTATATCACTATAATAACCATAGAGGAAGGGAAAGTGAAGAGGAAAAGAGAAGGAAAAAGGGGGACAAAAGGGAAAAAGGGAAAAGGAAAGAGAAGGAAGGAAGGGGAGAAAGGGAAGGGAAAAGGAAGAGGGAAAGAGAAGGAAGGAAAGGGAGAAAGGGAAGGGAAAAGGAAGAGGGAAAAAAGGGAAAGGAAAGTGAGAAAGGGAAGGGAAAAGGAAGAGGGAAAGAGAAGGAAGGAAAAGGGAGAAAGGGAAGGGAAAAGGAAGAGGGAAAGAGAAGGAAGGAAAGTGAGAAAGGGAAGGGAAAAGGAAAAGGGAAAAAAGGGAAAGGAAAGTGAGAAAGGGAAGGGAAAAGGAAGAGGGAAAGAGAAGGAAGGAAAGGGAGAAAGGGAAGGGAAAAGGAAGAGGGATAGATGATAGACAATGGGTAGGAGAAAGATGCAACACAGTTCTCTGGGCTGTAGGGTCACATCTCAGACACAATAAGCAGTGACAGATACTGGAGTCTCAGATCTGAGCCCTGACTGCACACTGTATACACTCTGCGCACACACACTGTATATACTGTATACACTCTGCACACACTATACAGATATATACACTGTTTACAGTCTCCACTCACTGTATATATACACTCTGCACTCACTGTATACACTCTGCACACACACTGTATACACATATAGACACTATATACCACACTCTGCATACTGTATACACACATATTCACTGTACACACACTGTATACACATATATACACTATTCACACTCTGCACACATGGTATATACACTGCACTCACTGTATATATACACTCTGCACACACGGTATACACTGTACACACTCTGCACACATGGTATATACACTGTATACACTGCACTCACTGTATATATACACTCTGCACACACGGTATACACTGTACACACTCTGCATACTGTATACACACATATTCACTGTACACACACTGTATACACATATATACACTATTCACACTCTGCACACATGGTATATACACTGTATACACTGCACTCACTGTATATACACACTCTGCACACACGGTATATACACTGTATACACTCTGCACACACTGTATACACTCTGCACACACTGTATACACTCTGCACACACTGTATACACTCTGCACACACTGTATACACTCTGCACACACGGTATATACACTGTACACACTCTGCACACACTGTATATATATACACTGTATACACTCTGCACACACTGTATATATACACTGTACACACTCTGCACTCACTGTATACACTGTACACACGGTATATACACACGGTATACACTGTACACACGGTATATACACTCTACACACTCTGCACACACGGTATATACACTGTACACACTCTGCACACACGGTATATACACTGTACACACGGTATATACACTGTACACACTCTGCACTCACTGTATATATACACTGTACACACTCTGCACACACGGTATATACACTGTACACACTCTGCACACACGGTATATACACTGTACACACTCTGCACACACGGTATATATACACTGTACACACTCTGCCACTCACTGTATACACTCTGCACACACGGTATATACACTCTACACACTCTGCACACACACGGTATACACTGTACACACTGCACACACGGTATATACACTGTACACTCTGCACTCACTGTATATATACACTGTACACACTCTGCACACACGGTATATACACTGTACACACTCTGCACACACGGTATATACACTGTACACACTCTGCACACACGGTATATACACTGTACACACTCTGCACTCACTGTATATATACACTGTACACACTCTGCCACTCACTGTATACACTCTGCACACACGGTATATACACTCTACACACTCTGCACACACACGGTATACACTGTACACACTGCACACACGGTATATACACTGTACACTCTGCACTCACTGTATATATACACTGTACACACTCTGCACACACGGTATATACACTGTACACACTCTGCACACACGGTATATACACTGTACACACTCTGCACACACTGTATATATACACTGTACACACTCTGCACTCACTGTATACATTGTACACACTCTGCACACACGGTATATACTGTACACACTCTGCACACACGGTATATACTGTACACACTCTGCACACACGGTATATACTGTACACACTCTGCACACACGGTATATACACTGTACACTCTGCACTCACTGTATATATACACTGTACACACTCTGCACTGACTGTATACACTCTGCACACACGGTATATACACTCTACACACACACGGTATATACTGTACACACTGCACACACGGTATATACTGTACACACTGCACACACGGTATATACTGTACACACTGTATATACACTGTACACTCTGCACTCACTGTATATATACACTGTACACACTCTGCCACTCACTGTATACACTCTGCACACACGGTATATACACTCTACACACACACGGTATACACTGTACACACTGCACACACGGTATATACTGTACACACTGCACACACGGTATATACTGTACACACTGCACACACGGTATATACACTGTACACACTGCACACACGGTATATACACTGTACACACTCTGCACACACGGTATATACACTCTACACACACACGGTATACACTGTACACACTGCACACACGGTATATACTGTACACACTGCACACACGGTATATACTGTACACACTGCACACACGGTATATACACTGTACACTCTGCACTCACTGTATATATACACTGTACACTCTGCACTCACTGTATATATACACTGTACACACTCTGCACACACGGTATATACACTGTACACACTCTGCACTCACTGTATACATTGTACACACTCTGCACACACGGTATATACTGTACACACTCTGCACACACGGTATATACACTGTACACACTCTGCACACACGGTATATATACACTGTACACACTCTGCACACACGGTATATACACACTCTGCACTCACCAGAGCAGCCGCTTTGTGCGGACCAGTCGCTGGCGCCGGGAGCGGAGCGGCCACTACACAGGAATCCGCCAATATCTGGAGCCGCAGACCTCGGAGCCCAGCGGTGAATGGAGCGGGGCTCTGCAGAGCGGCCCGAGCTCTCCGGTTGCTGAGCGGGCGGAAGTGCCGGCTCCGGGGGCCCCTGGCGCTGCTCGCGGGAGTGCGGGACCCCGGGATCCTCTGCGCCGCGCTCCGCACCAGGAATGTGAGGAATGGGGGAATTCTCTTCCTGGCAGGTGGGCAGCACAGCGCTCGCTGATTGGTGGAGCGCCGGGTGAGGTCAGCATACATTAGCATAATGAGAGCGTGACGTCACGGGCCAGGCAGCAGCTGCAGCAGGTAGTGCGGGGAGTGTGTGAGGGCAGGGGAAAGGGACGAGAGCGAGGGACGAGGGCAGGAGAAAGGGACGAGAGCAAGGGACGAGGGCAGGGGAAAGGGACGAGGGCAGGAGAAAGGGACGAGAGCGAGGGAAAAGGATGAGAGCGAGGGACGAGGGCAGGGGAAAGGGACGAGGGCAGGAGAAAGGGACGAGGGCAGGGGAAAGGGACGAGAGCGAGGGACGAGGGCAGGGGAAAGGGACGAGGGCAGGGGAAAGGGACGAGGGCAGGAGAAACGGACGAGAGCAGGGGAAAGGGACGAGGGCAGGGGAAAGGGACGAGGGCAGGAGAAACGGACGAGAGCAGGGGAAAGGGACGAGGGCAGGGGAAAGGGACGAGGGCAGGGGAAAGGGACGAGGGCAGGGGAAAGGGACGAGAGCGAGGGACGAGGGCAGGAGAAAGGGACGAGGGCAGGAGAAAGGGACAAGGGCAGGGGAAAGGGACGAGGGCAGGAGAAACGGACGAGAGCAGGGGAAAGGGACGAGGGCAGGGGAAAGGGACGAGGGCAGGGGAAAGGGACGAGAGCGAGGGACGAGGGCAGGAGAAAGGGACGAGAGCGAGGGACGAGGGCAGGAGAAAGGGACGAGGGCAGGAGAAAGGGACGAGGGCAGGGGAAAGGGACGAGGGCAGGAGAAACGGACGAGAGCAGGGGAAAGGGACGAGGGCAGGGGAAAGGGACGAGGGCAGGGGAAAGGGACGAGAGCGAGGGACGAGGGCAGGGGAAAGGGACGAGGACAGGGCAAAGGGACGAGAGCAAGTGACGAGGGCAGGGAAAGGGACGAGAGCGAGGGACGAGGGCAGGAGAAAGGGACGAGAGCGAAGGACGAGGGCAGGGGAAAGGGACGAGGGCAGGGGAAAGGGACGAGAGCGAAGGACGAGGGCAGGGGAAAGGGACGAGAGCGAAGGACGAGGGCAGGAGAAAGGGACGAGAGCGAAGGACGAGGGCAGGGGAAAGGGACAAGAGCGAGGGACGAGGGCAGGGGAAAGGGACGAGAGCGAGGGACGAGGGCAGGGGAAAGGGACGAGAGCGAAGGACGAGGGCAGGGGAAAGGGACGAGAGCGAGGGACGAGGGCAGGGGAAAGGGACGAGAGCGAGGGACGAGGGCAGGGGAAAGGGACGAGGGCAGGGGAAAGGGACAAGAGCGAGGGACGAGGGCAGGGGAAAGGGACGAGAGCGAGGGACGAGGGCAGGGGAAAGGGACGAGAGCGAGGGACGAGGGCAGGGGAAAGGGACGAGAGCGAGGGACGAGAGCAGGGGAAAGGGACGAGAGCGAGGGAAAAGGATGAGAGCGAGGGACGAGAGCAGGGGAAAGGGACGAGAGCGAGCGACGAGGGTAGGGGAAAGGGACGAGAGCGAGGGACGAGGGCAGGGGAAAGGGACGAGAGCGAGGGACGAGGGCAGGGGAAAGGGACGAGAGCGAGGGACGAGGGCAGGGGAAAGGGACGAGAGCGAGGGACGAGGGCAGGAGAAAGGGACGAGGGCAGGGGAAAGGGACAAGAGCGAGGGACGAGGGCAGGGGAAAGGGACGAGAGCGAGGGACGAGGGCAGGGGAAAGGGACGAGAGCGAGGGACGAGGGCAGGGGAAAGGGACGAGAGCGAGGGACGAGGGCAGGGGAAAGGGACGAGAGCGAGGGACGAGAGCAGGGGAAAGGGACGAGAGCGAGGGACGAGGGCAGGGGAAAGGGACGAGAGCGAGCGACGAGGGCAGGGGAAAGGGACGAGGGCAGGGGAAAGGGACGAGAGCGAGGGACGAGGGCAGGGGAAAGGGACGAGAGCGAGGGACGAGAGCAGGGGAAAGGGACGAGAGCGAGGGACGAGGGCAGGGGAAAGGGACGAGAGCGAGCGACGAGGGCAGGGGAAAGGGACGAGAGCGAGGGCAGGGGAAAGGGACGAGGGCAGGGGAAAGGGACGAGAGCGAGGGACGAGGGCAGGGGAAAGGGACGAGAGCGAGGGACGAGGGCAGGGGAAAGGGACGAGAGCGAGTGACGAGAGCAGGGGAAAGGGACGAGAGCGAGGGACGAGGGCAGGGGAAAGGGACGAGAGCGAGGGACGAGAGCAGGGGAAAGGGACGAGAGCGAGTGACGAGGGCAGGGGAAAGGGACGAGAGCGAGCGACGAGGGCAGGGGAAAGGGACGAGAGCGAGGGACGAGGGCAGGGGAAAGGGACGAGAGCGAGGGACGAGAGCAGGGGAAAGGGACGAGAGCGAGTGACGAGGGCAGGGGAAAGGGACGAGAGCGAGCGACGAGGGCAGGGGAAAGGGACGAGAGCGAGGGACGAGGGCAGGGGAAAGGGACGAGAGCGAGGGACGAGGACAGGGGAAAGGGACGAGAGCGAGGGACGAGGGCAGGGGAAAGGGACGAGAGCGAGTGACGAGGGCAGGGGAAAGGGACGAGAGCGAGGGACGAGGGCAGGGGAAAGGGACGAGAGCGAGTGACGAGGGCAGGGGAAAGGGACGAGAGCGAGGGACGAGGGCAGGGGAAAGGGACGAGAGCGAGGGACGAGGGCAGGGGAAAGGGACGAGAGCGAGGGACGAGGGCAGGGGAAAGGGACGAGAGCGAGTGACGAGGGCAGGGGAAAGGGACGAGAGCGAGGGACGAGGGCAGGGGAAAGGGACGAGAGCGAGGGACGAGGGCAGGGGAAAGGGACGAGAGCGAGGGACGAGGGCAGGGGAAAGGGACGAGAGCGAGGGACGAGGGCAGGGAAAGGGACGAAAGCGAGGGACGAGGGCAGGGGAAAGGGACGAGAGCGAGCGACGAGGGCAGGGGAAAGGGACGAGAGCGAGCGACGAGGACAGGGGAAAGGGACGAGAGCGAGGGACGAGGGCAGGGGAAAGGGACGAGAGCGAGGGACGAGGGCAGGGGAAAGGGACGAGAGCGAGTGACGAGGGCAGGGGAAAGGGACGAGAGCGAGTGACGAGGGCAGGGGAAAGGGACGAGAGCGAGGGACGAGGGCAGGGGAAAGGGACGAGAGCGAGTGACGAGGGCAGGGGAAAGGGACGAGAGCGAGGGACGAGGGCAGGGGAAAGGGACGAGAGCGAGTGACGAGGGCAGGGGAAAGGGACGAGAGCGAGGGACGAGGGCAGGGGAAAGAGATGAGAGCGAGGGCAGGGGAAAGGGACGAGAGCGAGGGACGAGGGCAGAGGAAAGGGACGAGAGCGAGGGACGAGGGCAGGGGAAAGGGACGAGAGCGAGGGACGAGGGCAGGGGAAAGGGACGAGAGCAAGGGGAGAGGGACGAGGGCAGGGGAAAGGGACGAGAGCAAGTGACGAGGGCAGGGGAAAGGGACGAGAGCAAGTGACGAGGGCAGGGGAAAGGGACGAGAGCGAGGGACGAAGGCAGGGGAAAGGGACGAGAGCAAGTGACGAGGGCAGGGGAAAGGGACGAGAGCAAGTGACGAGGGCAGGGGAAAGGGACGAGGGCAGGGGAAAGGGACGAGAGCAAGTGACGAGGGCAGGGGAAAGGGACGAGAGCGAGGGACGAGGGCAGGGGAAAGGGACGAGAGCGAGGGACGAGGGCAGGGGAAAGGGACGAGAGCGAGTGACGAGAGCAGGGGAAAGGGACGAGAGCGAGGGACGAGGGCAGGGGAAAGGGACGAGAGCGAGGGACGAGGGCAGGGGAAAGGGACGAGAGCGAGGGACGAGAGCAGGGGAAAGGGACGAGAGCGAGTGACGAGGGCAGGGGAAAGGGACGAGAGCGAGCGACGAGGGCAGGGGAAAGGGACGAGAGCGAGCGACGAGGGCAGGGGAAAGGGACGAGAGCGAGGGACGAGGGCAGGGGAAAGGGACGAGAGCGAGGGACGAGGACAGGGGAAAGGGACGAGAGCGAGGGACGAGGGCAGGGGAAAGGGACGAGAGCAAGTGACGAGGGCAGGGGAAAGGGACGAGAGCGAGGGACGAGGGCAGGGGAAAGGGACGAGAGCGAGGGCAGGAAAGGGACGAAAGCGAGGGACGAGGGCAGGGGAAAGGGACGAGAGCGAGGGACGAGGGCAGGGGAAAGGGACGAGAGCGAGGGACGAGGGCAGGGGAAAGGGACGAGAGCGAGGGACGAGGGCAGGGGAAAGGGACGAGGGCAGGGGAAAGGGACGAGAGCGAGGGACGAGGGCAGGGAAAGGGACGAAAGCGAGGGACGAGGGCAGGGGAAAGGGACGAGAGCGAGCGACGAGGGCAGGGGAAAGGGACGAGAGCGAGCGACGAGGACAGGGGAAAGGGACGAGAGCGAGGGACGAGGGCAGGGGAAAGGGACGAGAGCGAGGGACGAGGGCAGGGGAAAGGGACGAGAGCGAGGGACGAGAGCAGGGGAAAGGGACGAGAGCGAGTGACGAGGGCAGAGGAAAGGGACGAGAGCGAGCGACGAGGGCAGGGGAAAGGGACGAGAGCGAGCGACGAGGGCAGGGGAAAGGGACGAGAGCGAGGGACGAGGGCAGGGGAAAGGGACGAGAGCGAGGGACGAGGACAGGGGAAAGGGACGAGAGCGAGGGACGAGGGCAGGGGAAAGGGACGAGAGCGAGTGACGAGGGCAGGGAAAAGGGACGAGAGCGAGGGACGAGGGCAGGGGAAAGGGACGAGAGCGAGGGACGAGGGCAGGAAAGGGACGAAAGCGAGGGACGAGGGCAGGGGAAAGGGACGAGAGCGAGGGACGAGGGCAGGGGAAAGGGACGAGAGCGAGTTACGAGGGCAGGGGAAAGGGACGAGAGCGAGGGACGAGGGCAGGGGAAAGGGACGAGGGCAGGGGAAAGGGACGAGAGCGAGGGACGAGGGCAGGGAAAGGGACGAAAGCGAGGGACGAGGGCAGGGGAAAGGGACGAGAGCGAGCGACGAGGGCAGGGGAAAGGGACGAGAGCGAGCGACGAGGACAGGGGAAAGGGACGAGAGCGAGGGACGAGGGCAGGGGAAAGGGACGAGAGCGAGGGACGAGGGCAGGGGAAAGGGACGAGAGCGAGTGACGAGGGCAGGGGAAAGGGACGAGAGCGAGTGACGAGGGCAGGGGAAAGGGACGAGAGCGAGGGACGAGGGCAGGGGAAAGGGACGAGAGCGAGTGACGAGGGCAGGGGAAAGGGACGAGAGCGAGGGACGAGGGCAGGGGAAAGGGACGAGAGCGAGTGACGAGGGCAGGGGAAAGGGACGAGAGCGAGGGACGAGGGCAGGGGAAAGGGATGAGAGCGAGGGCAGGGGAAAGGGACGAGAGCGAGGGACGAGGGCAGAGGAAAGGGACGAGAGCGAGGGACGAGGGCAGGGGAAAGGGACGAGAGCGAGGGACGAGGGCAGGGGAAAGGGACGAGAGCAAGGGGAGAGGGACGAGGGCAGGGGAAAGGGACGAGAGCAAGTGACGAGGGCAGGGGAAAGGGACGAGAGCAAGTGACGAGGGCAGGGGAAAGGGACGAGAGCGAGGGACGAAGGCAGGGGAAAGGGACGAGAGCAAGTGACGAGGGCAGGGGAAAGGGACGAGAGCAAGTGACGAAGGCAGGGGAAAGGGACGAGGGCAGGGGAAAGGGACGAGAGCAAGTGACGAGGGCAGGGGAAAGGGACGAGGGCAGGGGAAAGGGACGAGAGCAAGTGACGAGGGCAGGGGAAAGGGACGAGAGCGAGGGACGAGGGCAGGGGAAAGTGACGAGAGCAAGTGACGAGGGCAGGGGAAAGGGACGAGAGCGAGGGACGAGGGCAGGGGAAAGGGACGAGAGCAAGTGACGAGGGCAGGGGAAAGGGACGAGAGCGAGGGACGAGGGCAGGGGAAAGGGACGAGAGCAAGTGACGAGGGCAGGGGAAAGGGACGAGAGCGAGGGACGAGCGCAGGGGAAAGGGACGAGAGCGAGGGCAGGGGAAAAGGACGAGAGGGAGGGACGAGGGCAGAGGAAAGGGACGAGAGCGAGGGACGAGGGAAGGGGAAAGGGACGAGAGCGAGGGACGAGGGCAGGGGAGAGGGACGAGAGCGAGGGACAAGGGCAGGGGAAAGGGACGAGAGCAAGTGACGAGGGCAGGGGAAAGGGACGAGAGCGAGGGACGAGGGCAGGGGAAAGGGACGAGAGCAAGTGACGAGGGCAGGGGAAAGGGACGAGAGCGAGGGACGAGGGCAGGGGAGAGGGACGAGAGCGAGGGCAGGGGAAAGGGACGAGAGCGAGGGCAGGGGAAAGGGACGAGAGCGAGGGACGAGGGCAGAGGAAAGGGACGAGAGCGAGGGACAAGGGCAGGGGAAAGGGACGAGAGCGAGGGACGAGGGCAGGGGAAAGGGACGAGAGCAAGGGGAAAGGGACGAGAGCAAGTGATGAGGGCAGGGGAAAGGGACGAGAGCGAGGGACGAGGGCAGGGGAAAGGGACGAGAGCAGGGAAAAGGGACGAGAGCGAGGGCAGGGGAAAGGGACGAGAGCGAGGGACGAGGGCAGAGGAAAGGGACGAGGGCAGGGGAAAGGGACGAGAGCGAGGGCAGGGGAAAGGGACGAGAGCGAGGGACGAGGGCAGAGGAAAGGGACGAGAGCGAGGGACGAGGGTAGGGGAAAGGGACGAGAGCAAGGGGAAAGGGACGAGGGACGAGGGCAGGGGAAAGGGACGAGAGCAAGGGACGAGGGCAGGGGAAAGGGACGAGAGCGAGGGCAGGGGAAAGGGACGAGAGCGAGGGATGAGGGCAGAGGAAAGGGACGAGAGCGAGGAACGAGGGCAGGGGAAAGGGACGAGAGCAAGGGGAAAGGGGCGAGGGACGAGGGCAGGGGAAAGGGACGAGAGCAAGGGACGAGGGCAGGGGAAAGGGACGAGAGCGAGGGCAGGGGAAAGGGACAAGAGCGAGGGACGAGGGCAGAGGAAAGGGACGAGAGCGAGGGACGAGGGCAGGGGAAAGGGACGAGAGCGAGGGCAGGGGAAAGGGACAAGAGCGAGGGACGAGGGCAGGGGAAAGGGACGAGAGCGAGGGACGAGGGCAGGGGAAAGGGACGAGAGCGAGGGACGAGGGCAGGGGAAAGGGACGAGAGCGAGGGCAGGGGAAAGGGACAAGAGCGAGGGACGAGGGCAGGGGAAAGGGACGAGAGCAAGGGACGAGGGCAGGGGAAAGGGACGAGAGCGAGGGCAGGGGAAAGGGACAAGAGCGAGGGACGAGGGCAGGGGAAAGGGACGAGAGCGAGGGACGAGGGCAGGGGAAAGGGACGAGAGCGAGGGACGAGGGCAGGGGAAAGGGATAAGAGCGAGGGCAGGGGAAAGGGATGAGAGCGAGGGCAGGAGAAAGGGACGAGAGCGAGGGCAGGAGAAAGGGACGAGAGCGAGGGCAGGGGAAAGGGACAAGGGCGAGGGACGAGGGCAGGGGAAAGGGACAAGGGGAGGGACGAGGGCAGGGAAGAAGGACGAGGGAGAGAGCAGGGAAAAGTGACAAGGCTAGGGGAAAGGGACCAGGGCAGTTTCGTCTGTTAAAAATCTCTGTTCTTTATTAATTTTCCTACAACGCGTTTCGGACGATGCATTTATCACAGCCATCACTATCGGTGGGATATTCAGCCAGCGTTGGTGTGATGTGCATGGGGCTTTAGACTCTCTCGGCGATGTCTGCAGTACATGGGGTTTGCCCACAGCCGCCCCCCGGTTCCCCCAGGCTTATCAGCGCTCACATTCATGCGCTTTCTTTAGGGTTATTCTCATCTCTTCTTTTCATGGTTGACTCAGGAACAATTCCTTCCAGTGCTACTATATAAAAATGGCCAAACGGCCAAGAGGTCGCCAGAAATTCCAACATGTATGTCGTAGGAGGTCGCAGGCAACAATGTGACACCATGGGAAATCATTAGCTGCGATGTCACAATGCAACGCTGCGGTTTCAGCGTCCCAGAGCACGTCGCCATGTAGTCCAAGCCTTATTACCTTTAGGAGACAGATGCCACAAATTTAAGAGAATATTTTACAATTTAAGAGGTGTATAATAAGAATATGGGCAAAAGAACACAGACATTGGACAGAGGAAGATTGGAAAAAAGTGTTATGGACGGACGAATCCAAGTGTGAGGTGTTTGGATCACACAGAAGAACATTTGTGAGACGCAGAACTACTGAAAAGATGCTGGAAGACTGCCTGACGCCATCTGTCAAGCATGGTGGAGGTAATGTGATGGTCTGGGGTTGCTTTGGTGCTGGTAAAGTAGGAGATTTGTACAAGGTAAAAGGGATTTTGATAAGGAAGGCTATCCCTCCATTTTGCAACGCCATGCCATACCCTGTGGACAGCGCTTGATTGGAGCCAATTTCATCCTACAACAGGACAATGACCCAAAGCAACCTCCAAATTATGCATGAACTATTTAGGGAAGAAGCCGGCAGCTGGCTGGTGTCTATCTGTAATGGAGGGGCCCAGTCACCAGACCTCAACCCTATAGAGCTGTTGTGGGAGCAGCTTGACCGTATGGTGCCAAAACGTGCCCATCAACCAATCCAACTTGAGGAGGGGAAGCATGGGGCGAAATATCTCCAGATTACCTCCGCAAATTAAAACCTAGAATGCCAGAGCTCTGCAAAGCTGGAATTATGCAAAGGAGCGATCTGTGCCGAAAGCCAAGTGTGAAGAGAAGATTATTATTACACCTAAAAATCATTATTTCTATTCAAATGAGTTTTATTAGGTTTTGTAGTTAACAAATCTTGAAATCATGCGTTACAAAATTTAAGGACATATAAATAGTAATAACAAGAATAAGAAAATGCACATATTTTGACCCTCCAGAAAATGCACATATTTTGACCCTCCAGTTTGTTAGTGTTGATACATCAGGCAGTATATTTTGTTGGTCAAATCAATTGCTTATGAATTAACTTTTTGCAAAACATAACTAAACAACAAATAAAAATCATTATTTCTCCCCTCGTCACTGTCTGCACGAGATTCTCTATTCATTATACAGCTCATCTGATAAATACAAGGAGGAGATTCATGGAAAAGACAGAATTGTCTGGTGACCCCAAACGTTTGACCTGTAGTGTACATACAGTGGCTCAGTGGTTAGCACTGTACTTGTGGCTAAGTGGTTAGTACTGTACTTGTGGCCAGTGGTTAGCACTGTACTTGTGGCTCAGTGGTTAGCACTGTACTTGTGGCTCAGTGGTTAGCACTGTACTTGTGGCTCAGTGGTTAGCACTGTTACTTTGCAGCGCTGGGTCCTGGGTTCAAATCCCACCCAGGAGCACATCAGCCAGGATTTTGCATGTTCTCTTCGTGTTCTCCTGGGTGTCCTAATAGGGAATGTAGATAATGAGCCCCAATAGGGACAGAGCTGATGCCTGTAAAGTGGCGATAGATAAGGTATATAAGCTGCCGGGAGAGCTTGGTATGTGGGTTATGAGTATGGAGGAGCCATGTCTCGACCACATACAGGTCCCACCTCTCCGTGGACCAGTGCATGAAGGAAAGGGTCTGTCCATCACTTTCTTGGGGACTAGCTGCAGCACCAGATAGGGCATATGAGCATTTGCTGCTATTTCTGGGAATAATAAGTTCAGGACACACTTTTTAGTCCTCGTTGGTCCTGGTAGGTCCTGTAGATTATTGGATGGCTGATAGCATTGCTTCTTACACGCTCGTTGGGCTGCATTCACATGACGGCTTCACACTCCATGCACAGATTGCAGTTTTCGCTGAACTCAGTGGCCTGACGGGCATAGATGTCGCAGGAGACTCCAGGTGAAGAGACCGGCGACCGGTCTGGAAATCACGGACCATGGATCGCGGTCAGAATAGACAATGATATTGTATCCGTATAATGGACCTGAACTTTGGGCAAAAGAAGCCGCGGTGTTAATTCTTGGTTTCCAAACAATTAATGATGATGACATAAGCCCAGGATTATGCACCATGGAAAGAAGGGAACAGATTCTAGTTGTCTGAGACGTAAAGGCTGGACCGGACGATGAAACCGCTCCCATCTAACAACCTGCAATAATGTGGAGCTGCACAAATCCAGGATCTCCGAGATCAAAGGCTCCAGGGAACAGATTCCAACAAGTGTCATACATGGAATGTGGAGAGGTCCGGAGCTTAGGAGCGAGCACCGGGATTACATTATTACCTTCCTGCTGCAGCCGAAGAGGGCCAAATACTGGCGAATCAACTCTGAGTCGCAGCACAGAGGGCAAAGCACGATGTCATGTTCAAAATCCCCCGAAAAATGACGGCTTCAGGCGACATTCACATTAATGCATTGTGTCAGACGCTAAATGGAAGCACTCCGGCCGACAGATATATGGAAACACTCCGGCCGATAGATATATGGAAGCACTCCGGCCGACAGATATATAGAAACACTCCGACCGACGGTAAATGGAAACACTCCGGCCAATAGATATATAGAAACACTCCGACCAACAGATATATGGAAACACTCCGGCCGACGGTAAATGGAAACACTCCGACCGACAGATATATAGAAACACTCCGACCGACATATATAGAAACACTCCGACCGACAGATATATGGAAGCACTCCGGCCAACAGATATATGGAAGCACTCCGGCCGACAGATATATGGAAACACTCCGGCCGACAGATATATGGAAACACTCCGGCCGACAGATATATGGAAACACTCCGGCCGACAGATATATGGAAACACTCCGGCCGACAGATATATGGAAACACTCCGGCCGACAGATATATGGAAGCACTCCGGCCGACGGATATATAGAAACACTCCGGCCGACATATAGAAACACTCCGGCCGACAGATATATGGAAACACTCCAGCCGACAGATATATAGAAACACTCCGGCCGACAGATATATGTAAACACTCCGGCCGACAGATATATGGAAGCACTCCGGCCGACGGATATATGGAAACACTCCGGCCGACATATAGAAACACTCCGGCCGACAGATATATGGAAACACTCCAGCCGACAGATATATAGAAACACTCCGGCCGACAGATATATGTAAACACTCCGGCCGACAGATATATGGAAACACTCCGGCCGACAGATATATGGAAACACTCCGGCCGACAGATATATGGTAACACTACGGCCGACAGATATATGGAAACACTCTGGCCGACAGATATATGGAAACACTCTGGCCGACGTATAGAAACACTCCGGCCGACAGATATATGGAAGCACTCTGGCCGACAGATATATGGAAACACTCCGGCCGACAGATATATGGAAACACTCCAGCCGACAGATATATGGAAACACTCCGGCCGACAGATATATGGAAACACTCCGGCTGACAGATATATGGAAACACTCCGGCCGACAGATATATGGAAACACTCCGGCCGACAGATATGGTATAAAGATAACAGAGCAGGTCAGGAACGTCTAAACAGATTCTGTGTCTGTGGTCTTGGGACTAAAGGTCCAGTCACACTAAGCAACTTACCAGCGATCCCAACAATGATAGGGATCGCTGGTAAGTTGCTAGGAGGTTGCTGGTGAGATGTCACACTGCGACGCTCCAGCGATCCCACCAGCAACCTGACCTGGTAGGGATCGCTGGAGCGTGGCTACACGAGTTGCTGGTGAGCTCACCAGCAACCAGTGACCAGCCCCCAGCGCCGCGTGGAAGATGCTGCGCTTGGTAACTAAGGTAAATATCGGGTAACCAACCCGATATTTACCTTGGTTACCACCGCACGCAGCTACACGTGCAGAGAGCAGGGGGCAGCGCACATTGAGCGCTGGCTCCCTGCTCTCCTAGTTACAGCACACATCGGGTTAATTACCCGATGTGTCCTGCAGCTAAATGTGCACAGAGCAGGGAGCAGCGCACAATGCTTAGCGCTGGCTCCTTGCTCTCCTAGTTACAGCACACATCGGGTTAATTAACCCGATGTGTGCTGCAGCTAAATGTGCACAGAGCAGGGAGCAGCGCACAATGCTTAGCGCTGGCTCCTTGCTCTCCTAGCTACAGCACACATCGGGTTAATTAACCCGATGTGTGCTGCAGCTAAATGTGCACAGAGCAGGGAGCAGCGCACAATGCTTAGCGCTGGCTCCCTGCTCTCCTAGCTACAGCACACATCGGGTTAATTAACCCGATGTGTGCTGCAGCTACATGTGCACAGAGCAGGAGCCGGCACTGACAGTGAGAGCGGAGGAGGCTGGTAACAAAAGGTAAATATCGGGTAACCAAGGACAGGGCTTCTTGGTTACCCGATGTTTACATTGGTTACCAGCCTCCGCAGAAGCCGGCTCCTGCTGCCTGCACATTTTAGTTGTTGCTGTCACACACAGCGATCTGTGCTTCACAGCGGGACAGCAACAACTAAAAAATGGCCCAGGACATTCAGCAACAACCAACGACCTCACAGCAGGGGCCAGGTTGTTGCTGGATGTCACACACAGCGACATCACTAGCAACGTCACAAAAGTTGTTCGTTAGCAGCGATGTTGCTAGCGATGTTGCTTAGTGTGACGGGGCCTTTAACCAAACCACAGCCCAAGGATAAGCAATTTTACCAAATTTTGGGGTAAATTGCTTTTGTTAAGTTGCAAAATTTGATTAAGCTACGTCCAGTCTCAAAAAAGTTGCTTGAACTGTTTGGAACTGGCAAAAAAAAACGGCAAAAGTTGCAACATTATTGCGAAGTAAGAGTTTTGAAAAATAATTGGCAACTTTTCCCAATAGACGCATTTTATTAACTGACTAGAATGACCTGTGCTGATGTCATACCCATGTGACCAGAAGGGGCGGCGCCTCAGCTAACATAGCTGATACCAGGAATCAACGCTATTTTTCTGTTGGCAGAGGCTCCGCCCATTTTGGTCACATGGGTATGACATCAGCACAGGTCCTTCTACCCACTTAGTAAAACACTTATATACAGTAATAGAATTAGCATAAATAAAAGGGGAGGATGGACAGGCAGGGGGCGGGAATCACTATGAATATCCACTCCAGCAATCAGCTGATCGGCTCATCCTGATAGTGCCAGTATAGCACTGTATGTATAGAATCAGCCTGATAGTGCCAGTATAGCACTGTATGTATAGAATCAGCCTGATAGTGCCAGTATAGCACTGTATGTATAGAATCAGCCTGATAGTGCCAGTATAGCACTGTATGTATAGAATCAGCCTGATAGCGCCAGTATAGCATTGTATGTATAGAATCAGCCTGATAGTGCCAGTATAGCACTGTATGTATAGAATCAGCCTGATAGTGCCAGTATAGCATTGTATGTATAGAATCAGCCTGATAGTGCCAGTATAGCACTGTATGTATAGACTCATCCTGATAGTGCCAGTATAGCACTGTATGTATAGAATCAGCCTGATAGTGCCAGTATAGCACTGTATGTATAGACTCATCCTGATAGTGCCAGTATAGCACTGTATGTATAGAATCAGCCTGATAGTGCCAGTATAACACTGTATGTATAGAATCAGCCTGATAGCGCCAGTATAGCACTGTATGTATAGAATCAGCCTGATAGCACCAGTATAGCACTGTATGTATAGAATCAGCCTGATAGTGCCAGTATAGCATTGTATGTATAGAATCAGCCTGATAGTGCCAGTATAGCACTGTATGTATAGACTCATCCTGATAGTGCCAGTATAGCACTGTATGTATAGAATCAGCCTGATAGCGCCAGTATAGCACTGTATGTATAGAATCAGCCTGATAGTGCCAGTATAGCACTGTATGTATAGAATCAGCCTGATAGTGCCAGTATAGCACTGTATGTATAGAATCAGCCTGATAGCGCCAGTATAGCACTGTATGTATAGAATCAGCCTGATAGTGCCAGTATAGCACTGTATGTATAGAATCAGCCTGATAGTGCCAGTATAGCACTGTATGTATAGAATCAGCCTGATAGCGCCAGTATAGCACTGTATGTATAGAATCAGCCTGATAGTGCCAGTATAGCACTGTATGTATAGAATCAGCCTGATAGTGCCAGTATAGCACTGTATGTATAGAATCAGCCTGATAGTGCCAGTATAGCACTGTATGTATAGAATCAGCCTGATAGCGCCAGTATAGCACTGTATGTATAGAATCAGCCTGATAGCGCCAGTATAGCACTGTATGTATAGAATCAGCCTGATAGTGCCAGTATAGCACTGTATGTATAGAATCAGCCTGATAGTGCCAGTATAGCACTGTATGTATGGAATCAGCCTGATAGTGCCAGTATAGCACTGTATGTATAGACTCATCCTGATAGTGCCAGTATAGCACTGTATGTATAGAATCAGCCTGATAGTGCCAGTATAGCACTGTATGTATAGACTCATCCTGATAGTGCCAGTATAGCACTGTATGTATAGAATCAGCCTGATAGTGCCAGTATAGCACTGTATGTATAGAATCAGCCTGATAGTGCCAGTATAGCACTGTATGTATAGAATCAGCCTGATAGCGCCAGTATAGCACTGTATGTATAGAATCAGCCTGATAGCACCAGTATAGCACTGTATGTATAGAATCAGCCTGATAGCGCCAGTATAGCACTGTATGTATAGAATCAGCCTGATAGTGCCAGTATAGCACTGTATGTATAGAATCAGCCTGATAGTGCCAGTATAGCACTGTATGTATAGAATCAGCCTGATAGTGCCAGTATAGCACTGTATGTATAGAATCAGCCTGATAGCGCCAGTATAGCACTGTATGTATAGAATCAGCCTGATAGTGCCAGTATAGCACTGTATGTATAGAATCAGCCTGATAGTGCCAGTATAGCACTGTATGTATAGAATCAGCCTGATAGTGCCAGTATAGCACTGTATGTATAGACTCAGCCTGATAGTGCCAGTATAGCACTGTATGTATATAATCAGCCTGATAGCGCCAGTATAGCACTGTATGTATAGACTCAGCCTGATAGCGCCAGTATAGCACTGTATGTATAGAATCAGCATGATAGCACCAGTATAGCACTGTATGTATAGAATCAGCCTGATAGCGCCAGTATAGCACTGTATGTATAGAATCAGCCTGATAGCGCCAGTATAGCACTGTATGTATAGAATCAGCCTGATAGTGCCAGTATAGCACTGTATGTATAGAATCAGCCTGATAGTGCCAGTATAGCACTGTATGTATAGACTCAGCCTGATAGCGCCAGTATAGCACTGTATGTATAGAATCAGCCTGATAGCGCCAGTATAGCACTGTATGTATAGAATCAGCCTGATAGTGCCGGTATAGCACTGTATGTATAGACTCAGCCTGATAGTGCCAGTATAGCACTGTATGTATAGAATCAGCCTGATAGTGCCAGTATAGCACTGTATGTATAGAATCAGCCTGATAGCGCCAGTATAGCACTGTATGTATAGACTCAGCCTGATAGTGCCAGTATAGCACTGTATGTATAGAATCAGCCTGATAGTGCCAGTATAGCACTGTATGTATAGACTCAGCCTGATAGTGCCAGTATAGCACTGTATGTATAGAATCAGCCTGATAGCGCCAGTATAGCACTGTATGTATAGAATGAGCCTGATAGTGCCAGTATAGCACTGTATGTATAGAATCAGCCTGATAGTGCCAGTATAGCACTGTATGTATAGAATCAGCCTGATAGCGCCAGTATAGCACTGTATGTATAGAATCAGCCTGATAGTGCCAGTATAGCACTGTATGTATAGAATCAGCCTGATAGCGCCAGTATAGCACTGTATGTATAGAATCAGCCTGATAGTGCCAGTATAGCACTGTATGTATAGAATCAGCCTGATAGTGCCAGTATAGCACTGTATGTATAGAATCAGCCTGATAGTGCCAGTATAGCACTGTATGTATAGACTCAGCCTGATAGTGCCAGTATAGCACTGTATGTATAGAATCAGCCTGATAGTGCCAGTATAGCACTGTATGTATAGAATCAGCCTGATAGTGCCAGTATAGCACTGTATGTATAGACTCAGCCTGATAGTGCCAGTATAGCACTGTATGTATAGACTCAGCCTGATAGTGCCAGTATAGCACTGTATGTTTAGAATCAGCCTGATAGTGCCAGTATAGCACTGTATGTATAGAATCAGCCTGATAGCGCCAGTATAGCACTATATGTATAGACTCAGCCTGATAGTGCCAGTATAGCACTGTATGTATAGAATCAGCCTGATAGTGCCAGTATAGCACTATATGTATAGACTCAGCCTGATAGCGCTAGTATAGCACTGTATGTATAGAATCAGCCTGATAGTGCCAGTATAGCACTGTATGTATAGACTCAGCCTGATAGTGCCAGTATAGCACTGTATGTATAGAATCAGCCTGATAGCGCCAGTATAGCACTGTATGTATAGAATGAGCCTGATAGTGCCAGTATAGCACTGTATGTATAGAATCAGCCTGATAGCGCCAGCATAGCACTGTATGTATAGAATCAGCCTGATAGTGCCAGTATAGCACTGTATGTATAGAATCAGCCTGATAGCACCAGTATAGCACTGTATGTATAGAATCAGCCTGATAGTGCCAGTATAGCACTGTATGTATAGAATCAGCCTGATAGCACCAGTATAGCACTGTATGTATAGAATCAGCCTGATAGTGCCAGTATAGCACTGTATGTATAGAATCAGCCTGATAGTGCCAGTATAGCACTGTATGTATAGAATCAGCCTGATAGTGCCAGTATAGCACTGTATGTATAGAATCAGCCTGATAGTGCCAGTATAGCACTGTATGTATAGAATCAGCCTGATAGTGCCAGTATAGCACTGTATGTATAGAATCAGCCTGATAGTGCCAGTATAGCACTGTATGTATAGAATCAGCCTGATAGTGCCAGTATAGCACTGTATGTATAGAATCAGCCTGATAGTGCCAGTATAGCACTGTATGTATAGAATCAGCCTGATAGTGCCAGTATAGCACTGTATGTATAGAATCAGCCTGATAGCGCCAGTATAGCACTGTATGTATAGAATCAGCCTGATAGTGCCAGTATAGCACTGTATGTATAGAATCAGCCTGATAGTGCCAGTATAGCACTGTATGTATAGAATCAGCCTGATAGTGCCAATATAGCACTGTATGTATAGAATCAGCCTGATAGTGCCAGTATAGCACTGTATGTATAGAATCAGCCTGATAGTGCCAGTATAGCACTGTATGTATAGAATCAGCCTGATAGTGCCAGTATAGCACTGTATGTATAGAATCAGCCTGATAGTGCCAGTATAGCACTGTATGTATAGAATCAGCCTGATAGTGCCAGTATAGCACTGTATGTATAGAATCAGCCTGATAGTGCCAGTATAGCACTGTATGTATAGAATCAGCCTGATAGTGCCAGTATAGCACTGTATGTATAGAATCAGCCTGATAGTGCCAGTATAGCACTGTATGTATAGAATCAGCCTGATAGTGCCAGTATAGCACTGTATGTATAGAATCAGCCTGATAGTGTCAGTATAGCACTGGCTTTAGGTTATATAGGAAAATCCTGGTGATTGGTGCGCTTTAACCAAAGTTCATAGACGTTACATATCTGAAGTTTGCCTGTTCCTCTTATATAGCACTGATGGGCGCAGTGATCTCTCCAGACTGTTTTCACAACACTGATGAGCATGGTTTTTCCAGCTCGGCCAGTTCGGAGCGAGGTTGCATACATGGTGTACTGTTTAGCGCTGGCAATGTGTTTGTTCATGGTCATGTCTGAGCTTGTCGATGACTTCTTCTCGGAGCTCCAGGTCTATTGAGCCGACAGTGGCAGAAACACAGCGAAGGGGAACGGCGCTCATTTACATCCGAGACTCACGGCCGGGGTAGACGAGCTGCAATTAATATGTAGGCCGATTTCAGAATAAAGACAGCATAGGGGGCAATTTTTATTTATTTTTTTTACTTAAAGGGGTTGTCCACCATGTTAAAAGTTTACTTAGATTAGGCCAAGAGTTTTTAATAAATAAAACTAAAACTCTAGTGACCTACTGGAACAGCGTCGCTCCTCCGCACTGAGGACAGTCTTCCACAACAGTCTCCTGGCATCAATATCCAGGGAGCTGTCACATGACCACTGCAGACGATCAGCACCCACCGATTGCCTGCAGCCTTCACATCCCATCACAGGTATTAACATGTCTGTTCCTAAGGAGACTGCGTGAAGCCCCCACTAGATAGACCGGCAGGAGCAAAAGCGCTGAGTGCCAAGTAGCGGCCCCGGTCTGGTAGGCGAGTATATATATATTATTTCTTACACCATATTAGGTTCATTCAGACAGATTTTTAAAGTAGAGCACAACGCTGTTATATACAAGCTCTCCAAAAGACATCCGGATAGGGAACTTAGATTGTGAGCCCCAAAGGGGACAGTGATGATGATGTATGTAAAGTGCTATGGAATATGATGGCGTTATATAAGTGAGTAAATATTATTAGTTTTTTACAATGGAATTTCCATGAAATTTCGGAGCCGTTTTGCTTCCACCTGTCCTGAGATCCCCTATATGTAACTGGCGGCAGAACGCCCCTGTGAATCCGTCTGTGAACTCACCCTGGCAATAGGGTTTGTGCCGCTCATCTTTCTTCTCCCGACCTCCTCTAAACCAATATTTGACCACATCAAAGTTTACCAGAACGTTGCATTAGCTGTAGTCTTGTGTTACTCCAGAGCTGGATTATACCCAAGAGCTGAATTCACAGTTCTGCTGGTTGTGGACGGAGCAGTCAGACACATTGTTCTCATACACATCACTTGTGTAGCTCGGCCTCTGTAACATTAGATTACTGTACGGTGCTCGGTAGAGATTACAATCCCCAGACTGCTCTGTGTTCTGGAATATTTCAATCTTCAGGTCTGCAGAAGTATGAATTCAGCTCTTGAGTAAACTGCAATTAGTGTTTTACTGTTGTGTTAATCACAGCTAGAAGTTACAGTCTCGGTGGTGGAAGGTTCTGAATTCTTATGCCCCAATGTTAAGCCTTCTTTTTCTTTGTTCCTCTTAGGGTATGTTCATACGTTGCTTTTTTGCTACAGTTTTTTTGCTGCAGTTTTTTTTGCATTTTTTCATGCATTTTCTGCAAATTAAAGCTGCTTTTTACAATATCAGCAAAAGCTGTGAGATTTCAGAAACCTCCTGCACACACTTGTTTTTTCTTCCTGCCTGAAATGAAAAACTGCTGCGCTTTTTAAAGAAGCGGCGGGTCAATTATTTCAGCATTTTCAGTTTTTTTCACCATTGAAAATAATGAGTGAAAAACTCCAACAATTGTTGTATTTTTTGCTGCTTTTGTGGTGAATTAAATTAAACATGTCCTGTAGACAAGTGACACCAAAGACGCAGGTAAAATCGGCACAGCAAAAAAAAGCAGCAAAAACGCTGCAAAACCTGCTTTTTGGAAGCAGTTTTATTACTGCCAAGAGAGCAAGTTTTGCTGCAGATAAAAAGCGTTGTGTGAACACGGCCGTAAAGTGATGTGGATCTAATGTTGTAGAATATATGAAGACGGCGTCACACCTCAGTGGACGCAGGGAGCAAAGTGGCCCAATCTTTAATATATGATCCAAATTATAACTCAACAGCCACATTCACATTGTTTGTTAATGCTTTTCCGCCATGTACGCTGGGACAGACTCTCTTCCCCGCCAGGGACGCGCATGTTCCTCTGTAGATACCAAACCCTTCCAAAGGCTGAGCCTTGGCCCAGCACAAATGTGGACTAGCCAGGTCGTCACAGGTAACACTCACACACCTCCACCCCCACTAGACAGTAACATTAGCCAAACATAAAACCCTTGTTGCCTCTCTCCAGAGTCTGATGTCCACACAAGGTGGGGCGGAGCAAACGGTTGGCCCCACCCACCGTGGAGTTCACAGGCCTGGAGGCGGGAAAAGTGTCAGTTAGAAGTTGGAGAACAGTGGAGGAGGTTGAAGTGAGAGGAGTGAAGTGGAGAGTGTCTGGGTTTGTGGCCCAGGTACTGACAACAAGGTTGGCAGATGATGGTGGCCGTCTGCAGGAGTGGTGAATCAACGCGGAACCGTAGGACTGGGGTCGGGCGTTGGCCCGCCGGTACCGACCGGGGAGCGAAGTGAAGCCAGCACACACAGGCAGGGCCATCGGACCCCGACCAGGCTTGGAGTCGCCGTCAACAGTCAAATCCGAGTGTGACAGGAACCCCAGGGGTTCCCTAACAGCCAAAGACCCGTTAGAAGGCAACCGCCCACACTGTGAGGGTATACAGCTACCGCCTAAGGCTAGAGACCCAAGGGCCAGCGCCTGCGGGCAAACGGGCTCCTCCGGCATCCATACATCGGGGAGCGGACTACCGTTGGGGATCCACCGTAGTCAAACAAGTACACAAAGGTGCAGGGAAAGACAGCCACCATCACCTGTCCGGGGAGAGACACTGCAGCCGGCTGCGGGACCCGTCCATCCAGCCGTTTGGTTTACCGAGGACTTTGTGCATCTCTTGCTGAGTGAGTACACCCGTGCCATCCGGCACCGAGCCGCGCTGTCCCTGCAACCCTGCACCTCACCAACCCTGCCTCCCCGTCACACCACCGGGCCCCGGGACCACCGATCCCTACCCACGGAGGGGGGAAACAACAACATCCCAGCTGCTCCCTACCATCGCTCCCGGGATCCCCGTCACCAGCAGCGGTGGTGCCTATCTTCACCACAACCCGTGGGTGGCGTCACAGACTAAATCCCCTAAACCGACCGCCCTTTTCACTCACGGGCGAGGAGCGCCGCTCGAGTCCCCGGATCCGGCCCACCGCTCGAGCCACTGAGCAGCAGCAGCGCCGGACCCGAGTGTTAGCGAGCACAGCGGCGTCCCCTCCGCCCGCGACAACTTGGCGTCACGAACAGAATTGGACCCATCTACTTACCAGTAGAAGTGCACCTTGTGGTCTCCACCGGCGGTGTCCAGCCGAAAATTTTGAAGCGCCGCCATCTTGGCGCAAAAATCTCCTGCTCGAGCGTCTTCTCCGAGCAGGGAAGGCGCGAAAGCAAAGCCCCGCCCCCAACAAGCGGAAGTGCTGAAGAGAACCAAGGGGGGGCGGGTGTGTGTCTGCCTAATGTAGCCGAGGCTATAGAAAGCGGGGACGCCAGGACTCTGCAAGATACCCGGTTCCTGGAAGCAGCTTGCAACATGTCCGCACCACCTGAAAGGCCCGTGTCTCCGGAGCCTGCCCCCGGGACGGCGGCTCGACTGAACACCCAAGTGATGCTATTGTGCTGCCGTAACCGGGCCCAAGTACGGGACCTGTTAGATCGCTGGACCGCTGAGATGGAGGAGCTGGCTGCGGTTGTGCGGGCGCATGAAATAGAGACCATGCTAGAGGAGTTGGTGAGTGACCTACACCCTTGTGTCCCTAAAGGACCGGCCGCTACGGCTGAAGGATTCGGTCTACCCCTGGCCCCAGCAGGGCCCGCTCCATTGCCTGTGCTGACCGTCCGTACAACCCCGCTCAGGCCGCCGTCCCCGATGGAGGTGTCGGAGTCCGTGTTGCCCCGCCAGGGCCCGGAGGCCCGAGAGGACGCCCGCCCATCAATGGCTGGATCAGTTGATTTGGAAGAACTGAGGGTGGGCCTCCGTACACCGGCTGACGACGGGTCACCTGCCACTGAGGAGCCACGAGTCTGGGCTCAGCTGGAAACCGTTACCGGCCTGCCGGGTCCCACCATTAACCCCCTGGAGTCAGATGACAGCGGCTCGGGGGCTGACACGGAGCCTGTCTTGGAGGAAGAGGGAGTCCTCGGCTTGTATGACATGGAGGCCACTTACATTCCTCGGAGCGGAAATAATGGATACCGGGCAGCTCTTCCTAGTCGCGCCTGCCGTGCACTGGAGGGGCTGGAATCCGTGCTTCTTCACCTGGAGCTGGGTGAGGAGTACGGAAGTGAGCAATAGTGGCAGCGGTCCTCCGTTGCAAGCAAGTTGTCCCCGTTGGGACCCTCAGCAGTTTGAATGAATCAGAATCAAAACTGAAGCTTCACCTGATTAGCTATTGTGATTATTCCGGCCGTTGCCGGCAAGTTGTCCCCGGAGGGACTCTGTGCGTTTTTACCACCCACTTAAGGAACTGCTCATGAACATGGCCGAGAACTGGCAGGCCACCCACGAACTGGTGGGCTTGTAAATAGTTTTGTGGGATGGAAATCGTTGCCGCCTCCGGAGAGGCAGATTGGAGGAAGGGCCCGCAGCAGAGCAGGCTGGGGCCCGGCCACCACCAGGACCGGTGGCCATCCTCCGGGGGTGAGGGGTCCCCCTGGACGTGGGGTCCCCTGAAGTGACAGCCGGGTGCGAGTATCCGTACCCGTTCCTGCTCGGGCAGCCTGAACCTGGACTGGGGTCAAGGGGTGCTGCCCACTTCTTAGGGGCAGCATCAGGGCTAGGTTGCTTGGGTGGGAGAGCAGAAGACATCCGTCCGTCCGTCATTATTAAAAGTGTTTTTATATGTGTAACGTTCAAGTGACCTGACAAAAATGCCTATGTTTGATATGTTTACATGTTAATTTATATTTTACAGTTTTGAAAAATAAAACCGGTGATGGACGGGCATCCCGCAGACGGTCTGCATTTCACCAAGGGGGAATGTGGCACCCTGGACTAGCCAGGTCGTCACAGGTAACATACATACACCCCCACCCCCACTAGACAGTAACATTAGCCAAACATAAAACCCTTGTTGCCTCCCTCCAGAGTCTGATGTCCACACCAGGTGGGGCGGAGCCAAGTGGTTGGCCCCACCCACCGAGGAGTTCACAGGCCTGGAGGCGGGAAAAGTGTCAGAAGTTGGAGAACAGTGGAGGAGGTTGAAGTGAGAGGAGTGAAGTGAAGAGTGTCTGGGTTTTTGGCCCAGGCACTGACAACAAGGTTGGCAGACGGTGGTGGCCGTCTGCAGGAGTGGTGAATCAAGGCGGAACCGTAGGACCAGGGTCGGGCGGTGGCCCGCCGGTACCGACGGGGAGCGAAGTGAAGCCAGCACACACAGGCAGGGCCATCGGACCCCGACTAGGCTTGGAGTCGCCGTTAACAGTCAAATCCGAGTGTGATAGGAACCCCAGGGGTTTCCTAACAGCCAAAGACCCATTAGAAGGCAACCGCCCACACTGTGAGGGTATACAGCTACCGCCTAAGGCTAGAGACCCAAGGGCCAGCGCCTGCGGGCAAACGGGCTCCTCCGGCATCCATACACCGGGGAGCGGACTACCGTTGGGGATCCACCGTAGTCAAACAAGTACACAAAGGTGCAGGGAAAGACAGCCGCCATCACCTGTCCGGGGAGAGACACTGCAGCCGGCTGCGGGACCCGTCCATCCAGCCGTTTGGTTTACCGAGGACTTTGTGCATCTCTTGCTGAGTGAATACACCCGTGCCATCCGGCACCGCGCCGCGCTGTCCCTGCAACCCTGCATCTCACCGACCCTGTCTCCCCGTCACACCACCGGGCCCCGGGACCACTGACCCCTACCCACGGAGGGGGAAAACAACATCCCAGCTGCTCCCTACCATCGCTCCTGGGATCCCCGTCACCAGCAGCGGTGGTGCCTATCTTCACCACAACCCGTCGGTGGCGTCACGGACTAAATCCCCTAAACCGACCACCCTTTTCAATCACGGGCGAGGAGCGCCGCTCGAGTCCCCGGATCCGGCCCACCGCTCGAGCCACCGAGCAGCAGCAGCGCCGGACCCGAGCGTTAGCGAGCGCAGCGGCGTCCCCTCCACCCGCGACACAAGCATCGACATGCCAGAGCCAAGGCTCCAAAACCTCGGCCCCCTTTCTGGTAGACACTATGGCGCTTTCCTTGCTAAACATCTTCATAAACTCTCAGCACAGGAGTCCTTCAATAGACCCCCTCATCTTCTCCCCTCCATGTGATGGCAAACACATGGGAAGAGAGGATGGTACTCCCATCATCCGCTGATCGAGGGGCCCATTAGAATGGACTGCTAACGACAATGCTCAGCTTTTTCTATTGGTCCCATAAAGACTGTATGGAGCATGTCTGGCCGCAGCTTTGATCACAATGGGCTCTTCAAAGACCCATTTTTAGGATTGGTCCAGAGACCCATTTTTAGGATTGGTCCAGAGACCCATTTTTAGGATTGGTCCAGAGACCCATTTTTAGGGTTTGTCCAGAGACCCATTTTTAGGATTGGTCCAGAGACCCATTTTTAGAATTGGTCCATAGACCCATATTTGGGATTGTTCCACAGACCCATTTTTAGGATTGGTCCATAGACCCATATTTGGGATTGGTCCAGAGACCCATTTTTAGAATTGGTCCAGAGACCCATTTTTAGGATTGGTCCAGAGACCCATTTTTAGGATTGGTCCAGAGACCTTTTTTAGGATTGGTCCAGAGACCCATTTTTAGGATTGGTCCAGAGACCCATTTTTAGGATTGGTCCAGAGACCCATTTTTAGAGTTTGTCCACAATCCATTTTTAGGATTGGTTCAGAGACCCATTTTCAGGATTGGTCCAGAGAGCCATTTTTAGGATTGGTCCAGAGACCCATTTAGGAGATCCAGTGGTGGGAACCGCACCCCATTGATCAAGTAATCCTTCTAAGGAGAGGTAATACCTTCTAAAGATAGGACAACCCTTAAAGCTCCATCTTGATGACTCGCAACCTTCATTTTTTTCTCTCCTTGAAGGAACGTCATGAAGACTCATGGATGACATGAAGATGCCTTGCATTGACCTCTTCTAGGTTCTTCGTAAAGTGGAAGCAGAAACTTTTTCATGTCGGGTAAATGTATTGAATTGTAAAATAATTGTGTTTTAGGCTAAGCATTGACTTCATTGTCCTGTGCCGGACGAGGCATGAATGAGGCCGTTACACCACACGGCAATATGCAAATTACCCATGTAAATTAGCTTGTCTATACAAATATCCTATTTGCATTTTATACGTTGATTTCTGCCATTTCTGGAAGGATTTTTTATCAGATAAGCTAATGTAAGCGTTAAACAACATTAGTTGGAACGAATCTGCGAAGGTGTCAGGAAAAATCCAGCTCCCGGGCTGAGACACACATGCAACGTATTAATGTCAGCAGCTCCAGTGTTCTCCGAACAATGACTACAATGCCGCCATTGTCACCCCAGCATTCATTAAAACCCAACACCAAGCCACCGGTGGGGGTTACTTCTGGGTGAATTGTTCTGAGTGAAGAAATAGCTGCTCTTGAGACCTCCCTACTTGTCACCTGAATTAAACCTGATGGTTAACCCCAACAATCCCAGACATCAACGGAAGGTCAAGTCTGAGATTGTACGGGGCACTATCACTTTTTGGATATTGCAAATCAGTGGTTCGGAGAAGTTTGCTAGGATCTTCTGCTTTCATTACCAACATAGTCTTGGCTTGTTTGTTTTTTTTCTCTGTTCTGAAAAATGTGACTGTGCCATATATAAAATAAATAGTATACAAAGATGTGGTCTATCAATGTCCACTCCAAAAAGAAAAAGGACACCGATAAACCTTTCTCCATCCTTCGAGACCAGAAGACTACAGTGAAGGACAATGAGCGTTGGCTTCTCCTTCCCAACACGTAGGACAAGCCGGTCATGCTCCCGACATCCACCTGGGTCACCACCACAGCGTGACTAAGTCGGCTCCTCTCCCCAAGGAATCAGATCAGGGGATTTGTAGGGGGAGAGGGACCTAATGGCCACACACCTAACCCCCAGACCGATCATGAAGGAGTCCTAATGGGAACCACAGCCTGAAGGAGCCTTGGTGACAGATTTCAGGTGATCGTGGCCTGGAGTAAAGGGGCCTTTTCTAGTCCTCACTTTGGTTCTTCATCAGATGGATTCAACAAATTCTGACCACACTTCATTCCACCATATCTATAAGCTGCCATACTGCACAGATTTCACAATGCTATGTTCTCGATTACTTTCTCTCATGGTTTACATCAGTGTTTCTCAACTCCAGTCCCCAAGACCCATTAACAGATCATGTTTTCAGGTTTTCCTCGATATTAGACAGGGAATAATTCCATCACTTGTGCAACCTTAAGGAAATCCTGAAAGCCTGCTTGAGGAAAACCTGAAAACATGATCTGCTGGTGGGTCTTGAGGACTGGAGTTGAGAACCACTGGTCTACATAGATTGTCATTCGGGAAAAAAAACCCACCATAAAGTATAAGGACAAAATCCGCGATCGTCTCCCCAGATCGGTTTTCTGGGTTTTGGGTTTTATTAATGGGGATGAAATGTTGGACACCGATTCCTTTCCAGTTGTTGAAAATGATTTCACTCAACGAGAAGCTAAAAATATCCAACATCTCAACTGGTGTATTTCACCGATAGTCGTCTCCGGTTGACGTCTGACTCAATCTTTCATGTCCCGAGATAAAAAATGTAGATCAAAGGCAACAGGTGGTCAAAATGTGAAATGATGGGGACAAACATGAATGGTTTGGCCGGTGGATCTTCCCTCACATACCGGACCATGCAGACGGTGAGATAATAACCGGACTGGTTACTATGAACAGCGGCTTCACTTGTATTTTCTTTGATTTCTGATTTTCAGAATTTTCCCCCAATATTGATTTTTTTTCTTTTTACCATCACAACAAAATATCCCCTTATATAAGAGCATCAGGACCGGGGTCAGATGTAAGTGTGCAGGACACAATGGATGGATGTGGCATTATATATACATTATATGCATTCATGCAGCTTGCTATACGCCATGATGACCACCTAAAAGAAGCCAAAACCCACAGTGACGCTCTGCTTTCCCTTCCCCTCTTCTCAGGGTATGTTCACACCTGGCATTTTTTTTCTTGTTTTTTTAGCGCACTAAAAACATTGTTTTGCAGAATCAGCAAAGTAAATTATATCTAAAAACCTCTTTCACACGCTGCCGCTCTCACACGCTGCCGTTCTCACGCGCTGCCGCTCTCACGCGCTGCCGCTCTCACACGCTGCCGTTCTCACGCGCTGCCGCTCTCACACGCTGCCGCTCTCACACGCTGCCGTTTTCATATGCTGCCGCTCTCACGCGCTGCCGCTCTCACGCGCTGCCGCTCTCACACGCTGCCGCTCTCACACGCTGCCGCTCTCACACGCTGCCGTTTTCATATGCTGCCGCTCTCACACGCTGCCACTATCACACGCTGCCGCTCTCACACGCTGCCGCTCTCACGCGCTGCTGGTTCTCACACGCTGCCGCTCTCACACGCTGCCGTTTTCATATGCTGCCGCTCTCACGCGCTGCCGCTCTCACGCGCTGCCGCTCTCACACGCTGCCGCTCTCACACGCTGCCGTTTTCATATGCTGCCGCTCTCACACGCTGCCACTATCACACGCTGCCGCTCTCACACGCTGCCGCTCTCACGCGCTGCTGGTTCTCACACGCTGCCGTTCTCACACGCTGCCGCTCTCACACGCTGCCGCTCTCGCACGCTGCCGCTCTCGCGCGCTGCCGCTCTCACGCGCTGCTGGTTCTCACACGCTGCCGTTCTCACACGCTGCCGCTCTCACACGCTGCCGCTCTCGCACGCTGCCGCTCTCACACGCTGCCGCTCTCACACGCTGCCGCTCTCACACGCTGCCGCTCTCACGCGCTGCTGGTTCTCACACGCTGCCGTTCTCACACGCTGCCGCTCTCACACGCTGCCACTCTCACACGCTGCCGTTTTCATATGCTGCCGCTCTCACACGCTGCCGTTCTCACACGCTGCCGCTCTCACACGCTGCCGCTCTCACATGCTGCCGTTTTCACACGCTGCCGCTCTCACACGCTGCCGCTCTCACACGCTGCCGTTTTCATATGCTGCCGCTCTCACGCGCTGCCGCTCTCACGCGCTGCCGTTCTCACACGCTGCCGTTCTCACACGCTGCCGCTCTCACACGCTGCCGTTCTCACACGCTGCCGCTCTCACACACTGCCGCTCTCACACGCTGCCATTTTCATATGCTGCCGCTCTCACACGCTGCCGCTCTCACACGCTGCCGCTCTCACACGCTGCCGTTCTCACACGCTGCCGCTCTCACACGCTGCCGTTTTCATATGCTGCCGCTCTCACACGCTGCCGCTCTCACACGCTGCCGCTCTCACGCGCTGCCGTTCTCACACGCTGCCGTTCTCACACGCTGCCGTTCTCACACGCTGCCGCTCTCACGCGCTGCCGTTCTCACACGCTGCCGTTCTCACACGCTGCCGCTCTCAGACGCTGCCGCTCTCAGACGCTGCCGTTTTCACACGCTGCCGCTCTCACACGCTGCCGCTCTCACACGCTGCCGCTCTCACACGCTGCCGTTCTCACACGCTGCCGCTCTCACACGCTGCCGTTCTCACACGCTGCCGCTCTCACACGCTGCCACTCTCACACGCTGCCGCTCTCACACGCTGCTGGTTCTCACACGCTGCCGTTCTCACACGCTGCCGCTCTCACACGCTGCCGCTCTCACACACTGCCGCTCTCACACGCTGCTGTTTTCATACGCTGCTGTTTTCACACGCTGCGGCTCTCACACGCTGCCGCTCTCACACGTTGCCGTTCTCACACGCTGCCGTTTTCACACGCTGCTGGTTCTCACACGCTGCCGCTCTCACACGCTGCCGTTTTCACACGCTGCGGCTCTCACACGCTGTTGCTCTCACACGCTGCTGCTCTCACACGCTGCTGGTTCTCACACGCTGCTGTTTTCACACGCTGCGGCTCTCATACGCTGTTGCCCTCACACGCTGCTGTTTTCACACGCTGCCGCTCTCACACGCTGCCGCTCTCACACACTGCCGCTCTCACACGCTGTTGCTCTCACACGCTGCTGGTTCTCACACGCTGCCGCTCTCACACGCTGCCGCTCTCACACGCTGTTGCTCTCACACGCTGCCGTTCTCACACGCTGCCGCTCTCACACGCTGCCGCTCTCACACGCTGCCGCTCTCACACGCTGCCGTTCTCACACGCTGCCGCTCTCACACGCTGCCGCTCTCACACGCTGCTGCTCTCACACGCTGCCGCTCTCACACGCTGCTGCTCTCACACGCTGCCGCTCTCACACGCTGCTGCTCTCACACGCTGCTGCTCTCACACGCTGCCGCTCTCACACGCTGCTGCTCTCACACGCTGCCGCTCTCACACGCTGCCGCTCTCACACGCTGCCGCTCTCACACGCTGCTGCTCTCACACGCTGCCGCTCTCACACGCTGTTGCTCTCACACGCTGCCGTTCTCACACGCTGCTGGTTCTCACACGCTGCCGCTCTCACACGCTGCTGTTTTCATACGCTGCTGTTCTCACACGCTGCTGTTCTCACACGCTGCCGCTCTCACAAGCTGCCGCTCTCACACGCTGCCGCTCTCACACGCTGCCGCTCTCACACGCTGCCGTTCTCACACGCTGCCGCTCTCACACGCTGCCGCTCTCACACGCTGCCGCTCTCACACGCTGCTGCTCTCACACGCTGCCGCTCTCACACGCTGCTGCTCTCACACGCTGCCGCTCTCACACGCTGCCGCTCTCACACGCTGCCGCTCTCACACGCTGCTGCTCTCACACGCTGCCGCTCTCACACGCTGCCGCTCTCACACGCTGTTGCTCTCACACGCTGCCGTTCTCACACGCTGCTGGTTCTCACACACTGCCGCTCTCACACGCTGCCGCTCTCACACGCTGTTGCTCTCACACGCTGCCGCTCTCACACGCTGTTGCTCTCACACGCTGCCGTTCTCACACGCTGCTGGTTCTCACACGCTGTTGCTCTCACACGCTGCTGTTTTCATACGCTGCTGTTCTCACACGCTGCTGTTCTCACACGCTGCTGTTCTCACACGCTGCTGTTCTTGTGAAGCCCCTCAGGTGTCGTGTCGGTGTCAGTGCATTACCTTCAGGGACTCCACGTAGCTGGATCTGGTCACAGGTAGGGAATCTTCGGTTTTGATCGTGACGCCACTCTCAGTATTGCGGCCAGTAGGGACCGCCACTGCAGGTTGAGGGTCGCCTGGGGCTGATGGTATGTGCAGTTAGTTGGAATAGCCTCCTGAGAGTGAGGCAAGCCCCAGGGCCCGATGTAGGTTTGTAGTACCACAAGTCGCAGAATGACTCACACAGGCAGAACTGTCTTTCAAGGGCTTTACTCACATTTGATGGCAGGGTGAGTAGCCCGGGCGTAGCTGAGATGAACCAGGTGGGAACCAGGTATCCTTCAGGCTGACTTTATGAGGGTGACTACCAACTCGCCTTCCTTAGCCCTTGGTGGTTTGGGGTGACCCCGACTTTGAGTCCCTATGGGGGTCACCCAGGGAAGTTGCTGAAGCCTCACTCCCCCTTTTGGTTGCCGTTTGCTTGTTCCCCGGACCAGGCCACTCCAGCTGCTTGCCTCCTGTGACCTATGGGCCCTCACTGCGGTTACGTGGCTGCGGCTTTTGTGGTGTGGGCTTTGAGAGCCCCACACCGGCAGGTTTAGCAGAAGAAAGCTGGATCTATCTTCGCTTCAGGATCTGCCGCCCGGTTGGGCCTGGTGCTCTCTAGCAGTCTCCTTACTTCCCACTCCGTGCTTTCTCTCTAGCTGAAGATGGATTTCGGGTAGCACTCCTAGTTGACCGTTCTCCCCCGTCGGTAGCCACTGCGCGGGCGCTGTTAGACAGCAACAGCCCCACAGGTCTGCTCCTCACTGAGCCCTATGGAGTTCTCTGCTCTAACTGACTCACTGCTCCTCCTCTCCTGTTCTTGCCTACGCCACCTAGCAACCAGACTCTCTTACCACACCCCTTGAGAGGAGATGGAGGCTCTACCCCCTCCACTATTCCAGTGAAGGTGAAGGCTTGCCCCCTCCTGGGATCCCCAGGGGTCCTCTCATGGGTACATGTGTGAGACCTGATCACTATGCGCCTGTGTTCCACACCCCTGTCAGCCTTCTGGATTACCTGTATTGTACTGTCCCCAGCATGGGTGCAGTACTCAGTGGTGCCTGACCAGGTCAGGGGCGCCACATTCCCCCTTAGTTATCACCAGCACGTCCTCGGGCTGCAAGACAACATATTAAAATGCATAAAACAGTAAAACATGTTAAAACATTTAAAAGCACCAGGTACCATACATCACCACCCTCCACCCACAAGTCCGTTAACCCACCCAAAACCCTTTCACGTTGGCCGCGACTTCAGCCACTTCTGGCAGGATGTAGAGGCGGCTTTCATGGGCTGGTGGTCTTCAGGGTATACCTGGCCTGGTGGATCCGCGCCTTCAGCCTCTTCTAGCAGGATGCAGAGGCGGCCTCCACAGTTGGTGCTGACCAGGTACCCTCTTTGTGGTGGAGAGCCAGGCCCCATAAACAGGCATGCTCTCTGGTTGCAGGTAAGCCAAGGCCCTATATACGGACGGGCTCCTCCTGGTTGCAGACGAGCCAAGCCCCTAAACAGGCTGACTCTGGTGGTGGTGGTGCCCTCTGGTGTAACTATTTACACTGCGAGAGTTTGTGGCTATAGCCAGTTCATAGCCTTAAAGTTTATTTCTCACAATAGTTTTTGTGGGCGCATTTCTTAAACGTTGCAAACAAAACTTGTCAAAACTGGTCAAAACTGTAACTTCTTACTTTCCTTTACTTTACTCCTCTTTTTCACCAGGGCGTGGGCATGTTGGGCACTGGCACCTGTGACTTTCTTGCTCTCCGTCGTCGTCCGTGGTTGTTTCATCTGTAGGATCTTTGTCTGTGGTTGTTGCATCTGTAGGGTCTTTATCTTTCCTTTCTTGGTCTTCGTCTGTTTCTTTTTCTGTATCTGTTTCTTTATCTCTGTCTTTTCTTTCTTGTCTTTCTTGTCTTTCTTGTCTTGGACATGGTGCTACGTCTAAGGCATAATAGCCCCTTTCTCCTTGATGTAAGGTGAACTGTACTAAGTCCCCAATTTTCAGATTTCTGCCTGAATGTCCTCTGGGCAGGTGGGCTTGAACATCTCTCCGATTTACGAATATGCCCTCTTTTATTCCTTTCACGACAATGAAGCCGTATCCGCTTTTCAGGTTGAAGTCCTCTACTATCCCTCTGTAAAGGGGTCCTCTAGCCTGGGCTTCGGACCTTCTTAGGCACCTTTTCTCCTCCAGGTCTCTGGCTGTGACCTCCCTCTGCTCTGGAGACTGTGGTGTTGGAGGATACTTTGCTCTGCTGCGCCGTGTCTTGCGGACTGGGTTCATGCTTGCAGGCTCCCAGGTGAGGTCTTTGGGCTGATCTTCGTCTGCTGACGGGGTCAGATCTTCCTCATCCCAGCGTGAATAGGGCAGCATCTCCGGCTCTGAGTATAGATCCACTGCTGGTGGCTCCGGAGTCAGCTCCTCAGCTTCCTGGCCTCCTCTCCCCCTTAGTTCTTCGCTGCACTCCTTTGGTGGCAGTGCTGGGGATGGGCTTTCTTCAGCTGGTCTGGGCGGTGGACTCTCTGGCGCAGCTGCAGGGGTTGTCTGAATCTCCTTGGGGGTATACGGAGGGAGCAGGTACCGATCCACCATCTCTTGTGGGAACTGGGCCTCTAGGTCAGCCTTCAGCTTCCAGTATTCGGGGTCCTCTCCTATCAGGGTCTTCCTAGCAGGGACCTCTCTGGACTGGGGAGCGGTGTCTGCTCTGGCCTTGCAGGCCGGGGAAAATAGTGATGCAATCTCTTGGCGGGCCGCGCCCTGTATGGCGGCGGCCTGGTCTTGGCGGGCCGCGCCTGGCATGGCGGCGGCCTGGTCTTGGCGGGCCGCGCCTGGCATGGCGGCGGCCTGGTCTTGGCGGGCCGCGCCCGGCATGGCGGCGGCCTGGATCGGCGTTTCTGTCGCGGCCGGTTCCTGGCGGGCCGGACTGGGCACTGCAGCCGCGGTCTCGCTTGGCGTCGCAGCCTCGATGGGGTCCGTGCAGGCTGAGCCGGGCGTCGCTGCAGTGATCGGAGCTTGGCGGGCCGCACCCGGCGGGGCTGCGGCCTGGTTCAGCATATCACTTGCGGCGCGGACGAGCGTCGCTGCTGCGTTGGGGTCTTGGCGGACCGGGTTTAGCAGGGTGGCAGCCTGGGTCAGCGTCACACCTGCAGCACGGATGAGCACTGCCGTGGTGGTCGGAGCCCTGCGGGACAGGCGGGGCATCGCTGCAGCGGCCTGGGCTTGGCGGGCCGCACCTGGCGTGGCTGCGGCCTGGCTCAGCGTCGCCGCGCCGGGCGCCTCTTCAGGGACCGCGAGCGTGGCAGCAGGGGTCGGGGCACTTGCACTGGCCGGGGCATCACTCGACTCACCCACCGGTGGCAGCATCGGGGTCTGCGTCATCGCCGTCCTGTCTGGCACTCGGCGCACGGCTCTCCTTTCATAGGCCCGAACCGCGGCAGCCATCTCCAGCAGTTCCATTCGTTCTTCCCGGATCTGCTCCACAACCCGGTTCTCCAGTCGGTCGCAGAACTGGGCCAGCTCCCGATACCACCAGGCAGCGGAGCCCGGTTCTGGATTTCTGCGGTCAGACGCCATTTCTTCTGCGCCCTCTTCTGCACGACTCTCCAGCTGTGGACTCGCCGTTGCCTCTGATAGCAAGCTGTTCAGTTTCTGCTCTGCCTCTTTCAGCAGCTCCTCTCCCAGCAGCAGGCTTGTGGCTCTCTTTCCTTCTCGCCGTCTCTCGACGCTTCCACTCTCATAGCTGGCAAGGTCAGAACTCTGCAGGGGATCTCTGGGTAGCCACACCTCTTCGTGGGCGGTAACTTCTTCCAGCGCGGGCTGCTGTTGTTTTTCAGCGCGCTTTTCATGGTGGCAATATGGCGGCGCTTCCAATTTTTCAAGCGGACCGCCCAGGCACATGGTCACCTGTCTCAACAGGTCTAGTCCTTATCCTGTTCGTGACGCCAGATGTGAAGCCCCTCAGGTGTCGTGTCGGTGTCAGTGCATTACCTTCAGGGACTCCACGTAGCTGGATCTGGTCACAGGTAGGGAATCTTCGGTTTTGATCGTGACGCCACTCTCAGTATTGCGGCCAGTAGGGACCGCCACTGCAGGTTGAGGGTCGCCTGGGGCTGATGGTATGTGCAGTTAGTTGGAATAGCCTCCTGAGAGTGAGGCAAGCCCCAGGGCCCGGTGTAGATGCGTAGTACTACAAGTCGCAGAATGACTCACACAGGCAGAACTGTCTTTCAAGGGCTTTACTCACATTTGATGGCAGGGTGAGTAGCCCGGGCGTAGCTGAGATGAACCAGGTGGGAACCAGGTATCCTTCAGGCTGACTTTATGAGGGTGACTACCAACTCGCCTTCCTTAGCCCTTGGTGGTTTGGGGTGACCCCGACTTTGAGTCCCTATGGGGGTCACCCAGGGAAGTTGCTGAAGCCTCACTCCCCCTTTTGGTTGCCGTTTGCTTGTTCCCCGGACCAGGCCACTCCAGCTGCTTGCCTCCTGTGACCTATGGGCCCTCACTGCGGTTACGTGGCTGCGGCTTTTGTGGTGTTGTGGTGTGGGCTTTGAGAGCCCCACACCGGCAGGTTTAGCAGAAGAAAGCTGGATCTATCTTCGCTTCGGGATCTGCCGCCCGGTTGGGCCTGGTGCTCTCTAGCAGTCTCCTTACTTCCCACTCCGTGCTTTCTCTCTAGCTGAAGATGGATTTCGGGTAGCACTCCTAGGTGACCGTTCTCCCCCGTCGGTAGCCACTGCGCGGGCGCTGTTAGACAGCAACAGCCCCACAGGTCTGCTCCTCACTGAGCCCTATGGAGTTCTCTGCTCTAACTGACTCACTGCTCCTCCTCTCCTGTTCTTGCCTACGCCACCTAGCAACCAGACTCTCTTACCACACCCCTTGAGAGGAGATGGAGGCTCTACCCCCTCCACTATTCCAGTGAAGGTGAAGGCTTGCCCCCTCCTGGGATCCCCAGGGGTCCTCTCATGGGTACATGTGTGAGACCTGATCACTATGCGCCTGTGTTCCACACCCCTGTCAGCCTTCTGGATTACCTGTATTGTACTGTCCCCAGCATGGGTGCAGTACTCAGTGGTGCCTGACCAGGTCAGGGGCGCCACATTCTCACACGCTGCCGTTCTCACAAGCTGCTGTTTTCATACGCTGCTGCTCTCAAACGCTGTTGCTCTCACACGCTGCTGCTCTCACACGCTGCTGTTCTCACACGCTGCTGTTTTCATACGCTGCTGTTCTCACACGCTGCCGCTCTCACACGCTGCTGTTCTCACACGCTGCTGTTTTCATACGCTGCTGCTCTCACACGCTGCTGTTTTCATACGCTGCTGTTTTCATACGCTGCTGTTTTCATACGCTGCTGTTTTCATACGCTGCTGTTTTCATACGCTGCTGCTCTCACACGCTGCTGTTCTCACACGCTGCTGTTTTCATACGCTGCTGTTCTCACACGCTGCTGTTTTCATACGCTGCTGTTCTCACACGCTGCCGCTCTCACACGCTGCTGTTCTCACACGCTGCTGTTTTCATACGCTGCTGCTCTCACACGCTGCTGTTTTCATACGCTGCTGTTTTCATACGCTGCTGTTTTCATACGCTGCTGTTTTCATACGCTGCTGCTCTCACACGCTGCTGTTCTCACACGCTGCTGTTTTCATACGCTGCTGTTCTCACACGCTGCTGTTTTCATACGCTGCTGTTCTCACACGCTGCCGCTCTCACACGCTGCTGTTCTCACACGCTGCTGTTTTCATACGCTGCTGCTCTCATACGCTGCTGTTTTCATACGCTGCTGTTTTCATACGCTGCTGTTTTCATACGCTGCTGTTTTCATACGCTGCTGTTCTCACACGCTGCTGTTTTCATACGCTGCTGTTTTCATACGCTGCTGTTCTCATACGCTGCTGTTCTCACACGCTGCTGTTTTCATACGCTGCTGTTCTCACACGCTGCTGTTTTTTTTTGTTGTTGGGCGATTCTGAAATCTGCAGCATGTCAATTGTTGCAGCATTTTTGCAGTGTTTCTCACCCATTGAAAATGATGGAAAAATGTGGCAAAAATACAACAAAAAACCTGATTATTTTTTTCTGCCAACACTTTGTTTTTTTGGCGCAAAAAAAAATATTGCACAAAGGCAATGTGTGAACGCGCCCTTAGGGTCCTCTTACAGCGGCTGATAGTCTGTACGTAGCCCTGATTGACCAGGTTTCCATTATTGGGCTTTTTTATCTTCTCATTTGTAGGATGGTCCCATGCGGGTTCCTTATTGTCGGCACTATACGTATGATATGGGTATGATATGTGCAGTGTATGGCGGCTTTACTCCCTATTTACACACTTTTCCCAGGAGCCATTGGCCACCCGTAATCTGAGGACTCGGATCAGGTTCAGTGACCGCTCTCCAAGGTTCAGCAGAGGACACCAATGTCACCGGCCACAAACAGACACGGGATTATCCTCTACTTAACATGTCAAAGGTTAAACACACGGGAGAAAAAGATGCTTTATCTTCCTTTAAGTGCTCTTGTAGCTCACACCGGCTTCTGGAGTAATAAACCTTTTCACTTTTTTAGGAGACATCTAGCCAACGGTCAGGAATGGGTCCAGAATCACTGAAGGACGATGGAGGGAGCGGACACATCAAAGCCACCACAGATACGTTCTTAGGTTGATGCTTCGCTCCGTTTTTCATTGATGGACATGGTAATGTTGTGTAAACAATGGAAAAATGGAAATAAAACATTCAAAACATCAGATTCATACAGCATCTCGCAGAGATCCCGGCCTTTCCAGTCTTGGCTGCTACCGGTGATGTGAAGAATGGTCGTCTGAGGAAAGTTCTGCCGAACTCCATGTACTTGGACGAATCATCAAGATCCACCGCTGGCAGCTCCATTTACAATTGCCAAACGATAACGTCCCAAATGTCTTTGATGGGAGACAAGTCCAGAGACGCTGCAGCCATGACATGACGATTAGGCCACGCAGGCGGCCCACAGGAACATGAGCGACACGCGGCCTGGGGTTGTCATGTTTGAAAACGGCTCCTGGGACACTTTTACGCTTCCTCGTGTGTTGTCCGCTCAGTCTCTGGCTATCATTGCATCCAAGTCAAAAGTGGCATTCATCATTGACGAGGCTAGACCTCCATTACATGATAGCCCTCTCCCCCATGATAGTCTTTGAGAGCGGTGAGTAAGGTCAATGCCTGTATCTGGACGCCCGGCTCATAGCTCAGTGCTGTGCAGACGCCTTCTGATGGTTTGTGTAGACCCTGACATCTCAGGCATGCCATGTGGTCAGATTTAACGTGCAGTACAGAATGGATCAGCTCCACCATGTTTCTTTCCTGATAAGGCTGCATGGGCAACACTGTCTATGAGGTGGTCTTCATAAGGAAACCTTGCAGCGGTCCTACTCATGGGATTATGGTAAGAGGTAGCTTAATATACAGTAGCCAGACTGTCCCAGGAGCAGTTTTTCAACATGACAATGCTACTGTGAGCATCCTGCAGTGCCTAAACGTGATACCATGACCTGCATCGTCTCCAGACTTGTCTCCCTGGGCTGCAGCGTCTTCGGACATGTCTCCCTTGGCTGCAGCGTCTTCGGACATGTCTCCCTTGGCTGCAGCGTCTTCGGACATGTCTCCCTTGGCTGCATCATCTCCGGACTTGTCTCCCTCGGCTGCAGCGTCTTGGGACATGTCTTCCTTGGCTGCAGCGTGTTGGGACTTGTCTCCATTGAGCACATCAGGGATGTCATTGCTCGGTGATTACACAGGAGCTGCCAGCAGTGGATCTTGATAATTTGCCCAAGTGCATTCAGTGGCAGGACCTTCTTCAGACGACCATTAATAACTGCACTGATAGCGACCCAGGCTGGAGGTGCCGGGATTTCTGCATGGGGCTAATACTCCATACTGAGTAAATCAAGATGTTTTTGAAAAATGTGTTTCCATTTATTCGTAATTTGCATATCATTAACATGTCTATTGATTCTGTGATTTCTATAAATTTCCTTCTTGGTTTTGCAATTTCAATGTAGAGATGCCTCAAATTCCCCTCAATAATTGTCACGACAGCGCAGAGAGATTCCCAACATGTGGAGCAAAAGATGGGAAGAAACCAGCGGAAAAAGAAAAAGGGGGCCCTGACGATATGGAGTGGGGTGACCCCTAAACACTCACCTGACACTGAACCCTGCACTCCCTATAATCCCTAGACGGGTCCTTCCCCCCGTGTGTGATCATGTGCCTAAGCCCTGGGCAAACCCTGGCTAGTGAGCTGGTCAACAAGACGCTAGTCTTACTACTACACAAGGACGACAGGGGGAGAGCGACAAACAAATGGGAATAAAGTAACAAACGCACTCCACAGCTTCCACAAGGACAACTTCTCCTGGGAGGTTAGCATAGAAGAACTACCGAATATCACAAAAGTGAGTACACCCCTCACACTTATGTGTCAGATCTTCAGTGAAAAGATATAAAATATATGTACCGTGTACTCCGTGTTGTGATTTACTGTGTAAGTGGCAGATGGGAGCGTAAGGCGCGAGGTTAAGTAATGAAGAGGAGTGGCTGCAGCTGAGATTAGACCTCTTAACTCCTTCACCTCCAAATGAAAATAAATCCGCTCTGCTCATGTTATGGAGGACCTCCGATCTGCGAATCTGTGTGACCCTGTAATCCCGATACCGCAGAGGTCTCAGCCGGACGAGGCACCCGAGACATTAATGCTTTTATTACATTGGGTAATAATCATCAGACTTTTACATCTACGACAAGTTTACACATTTTACACTGAAGTTTGTCGCAACGATCAGTGACGGAAAATCTGCTCTATTGTCAGAAAATGTGTGAATGTCGTCTGTCAGAAAAGGACATTCCTGTAACGTCTGCACGGAGCGGGATATTGATGGCGTCCGGTGTATCGCCAAGAGGAGAATGATGGAAGAAAATCAGTGTAGGAATTGTGCGCGCCCCGGCGGACCTGATGCCCGCCCCTGTGGACATGACGCGCCCTCCTGCGGACCTGATGCCCGCCCCTGTGGACATGACGCGTCCTCCCGCGGACATGACGCCCTCCTGTGGACATGATGCTAGCCCCTGTGGACATGACACACCCTCCTATGGACATGACGCGCCCTCCTGCGGACCTGATACCCGCCCCTGCAGACAAGACGCGCCCTCCTATGGACATGACGCTCGCCCCTGCGGACCTGATGCCCACCCCTGCGGACATGACGCGCCCTCCTGAGGACCTGATGCCCGCCCCTGTGGACATGATGCGCCCTCCTGCGGACATGACGCGCGCTCCTGCGGACATGATGCGTGCTCCTGCGCATACAATGCGTGCTCCTGCGGACATGATGCGAGCTCCTGCGCATACAATGCGTGCTCCTGCGGACATGATGCACGCTCCTGCGCATACAATGCGTGGTCCTGCGGACATAATGCACGCTCCTGCGCATACAATGCATGCTCCTGCGGACATGATGCGCGCTCCTGCGGATATGATGCGCGCTCCTGCGGACATGATGTGCACTGCGTCCCCATCTGACATGATGTACACTATGTCCCCATCTGACATGATGCCCACCCCTGCAGACATGATGCGCGCTCCTGCGCATACTATGCATGCTCCTGCGGACATGATGCGCGCTCCTGCGCATACTATGCATGCTCCTGCGGACATGATACGCGCTCCTGCGCATACAATGCGTGCTCCTGCGGACATTATGCACGCTCCTGCGCATACAATGCGTGCTCCTGCGGACATGATACGCGCCCCTGCAGACATGATGCGCGCTCCTGCGGACATGATGCGCGCTCCTGCGGATATGATGCGCGCTCCTGTGGACATGATGCGCGCTCCTGCGGACATGATGTGCACTGCGTCCCCATCTGACATGATGTACACTATGTCCCCATCTGACATGATGCCCACCCCTGCAGACATGATGCGCGCTCCTGCGCATACTATGCATGCTCCTGTGGACATGATGCGCGCACCTGCGGACATGATGCGCGCTCCTGCGCATACAATGCGTGCTCCTGCGGACATGATGCACGCTCCTGCGCATACAATGCGTGCTCCTGCGGACATGATACGCGCCCCTGCGGACATGATGCGCGCCCCTGCGGACATGATGCGCGCTCCTGCGGACATGATGCGCGCCCCTGCAGACATGACGTGCGCTTCTGCGCATACAATGCGTGCTCCTGCGGACATGACGTGCGCTCCTGCGCATACAATGCGTGCTCCTGTGGACATGACACGCACTGCGTCCCCATCTGACACATTCGCACTCATAACTTCTTGGCCCAATAGTCTGATGTGTGCACGGTAAGGAGCGCAGGCGGCCGGCTGTGAGGGTCAGGTAAACACTGCACATATGAGGAGTGAATTATTTACATAACTCAGCACCTGACGGTCAGTGTGTACAAGGCGCTAACACCGAGCAACCAATAGATCCCTGTGAGTCTCTTACATGAAGTCACTGGTTACGGGGAGGACACCGGGGACTCTACGGCTCCTGGTAACTGGATTGTTTTCCTGATGAGATCATTCCATATAAATATCTACAGTAACGTTCTGCAGAAGAAATGCAGGAGTATTGCCTCGGCCAAAGTCCGACCTGAGCGGCCAAGAAACCGGCGATACCATAGTACCCTGCATGACATCATGGGGACGGCCATCGCCTCTAAGGTGCTCCATTAGACATTAATGAAGCTCAGTGTTGGCGCCCAGAAGAGGATTGCAGTTACAGGTTTTGTTATACACAGGTTTATTTCCTTTTTGTACTGGAACAAAACAAAAAAATACAGAAGAAAAAATGCAAATTGGACATAACTTCACACAAAACTTCAAAAATTGTCCGGACAGAATGGCTGCCCCCTGCTCTTAATATTTGGTTGCTCGCTTTACCCTCTGGAATAAATCCCTCCATCAGTCGCCTCCTGTCCACAGCTTCTTCCTCCTCTCACCTGGAATCTCAGAGTCTTCTTTATAAACGTCTCCAGGTCTCTCATATCTGAAGGCGTCTCCTCTCCTCTCTTCTCTCCTCTCTTCTCTCTTCTCCTCTCCTCTCTTCTCTCCTCTCTTAATTTTCTGATCTCTGCACAGGTGTGAATGGGATTTAGATCCGGACTCATTGCGGCCTCATCAGAACTCACCAGCGTTTTGTTTCCATCCATTTCTGGGGCTTCTTGAAGTGTGTGGGGTCATTGTCCTGCTGGAGACCCCTGACCTAGGACTATACCCGGCTTTCTGGCATTGAGCTCTATATTGCCACCAATGACCCTTTGGTAATCGTCAGATTTTATGATGTTTTGCACATAGTGAAGACCCCCAGTGCCACAGGCAGCAAAACATCCCCAACACATCTCTGACCTCCACCATGTGTGACTGTAGGTGCTGTGATCTTTTTCCTTGTAGCCTCATTATGTTTTTGGTAAACAGTAAAATTATGTACTATACCAAAAAGCTCCATCTTGGTCTCATCTTTCCCCAAGACGCTTTCCCAGAAGGATTTTGGTTACTCCCACACATTTTGGCTTTTTTTCTGTCTATGTGTCAGCAGTGGGGTCCTCCGGGGTCTCCTCCATAGCGTTTCTTTGATTTCAGATGTGGACAGATAGATTGCACTGAGCCTCCAGCTTGAATTTCTTTGGATCTTGATTGGGGCTTATCCGTCATCCGTCATATCTTGCGTTACAACCTTTCATCAATCCTTTTCTGCTGTCCACGTCCAGGGAAATTAGCTGCAGCGCCATGGGTTGTAAACTTCTTGATTATGTTTCACACTGTGGAGAAAGAAACATTAAGATCTCTGGAGATGGACTTGTAACTTTCAGATTGAGGACATTTTTCAGCTATTTTGGTTCTCCAGCCCTCAGACCGTTCTCTCCTCTTTCTGTTCTCCATGCTTAGTGCGACACACACAGACACACAATGCAAAGATGGAGGCAACTTCTCTCCTTTTTACCTGGTTTCAGGTGTGATTTTCATATTGCCCAGGAGAGCTTGAATGATCATCACATGCTTGAGACAAAGTTGTCCACTCACAATTTTGGAAAGGGGCAAACAGTTTTCAGGCCCATTTTTGGGGGGTTTTGTCCGAAATTACGTCCATTTTGTCTTTTTTTTCCCATTTTTTGTTTGTGCTGTTCCAGTACAAAGGAAATAAACCTGTGTATAACGCAACGTGTAATTGCAATAAGTTTCTGGAACAATTTTAAGGGTGCCAACACTTTCGCCCCTGATTGTATATGATCTAACGCTGATTGCATGACACCACTAGAACTCGATCATCAAGCTTGGACCCCGACACTTCGCATTTATACACATGACACAGGAGATTTTGGCTTACGAATAAGCCCAATGACCTACAAATGAAACCGGGACCAGACACGCTGTCCGTGGCCAAGACAAGGATTTGACATTGAGGTTCTCTTCCAGCTGATGCTCCTCCATACTTACACATCTTAAAGGGGTTGTCCAGGTAAATAGGCAGGATAGGTGATGAGTTGCTCATCAGTGGTGGGGTCTGACCAGCGGGACCCCCACTGCTTATCAGCATTGAGGGTCTTTACTCCCCCCTAGAATGGGGTGGCACTGAGCATGCTCGACCACCGCTCCTTTTTTTTCCTGTGGGACAGCTGAGCGCTGCACTCGCCTTTTTCCGGCAGCCACACAGAGCGTAAATGACGCGGCTCTTGGCCGTCCGTCCGGTCACTCCTCTAGTAACAGATAAAAGTGCCCGTTGGGGTTGCACAGATTCTCCCGTAGTAGGTCGGATCGGTGACGCCCTGTGTTTACTGAACACCCTCATTACTGCTGCCGCCCCTCCATGTGTCTGAGTGAAGCCCACCTCTCTCCATCTACATACACTGCGGCCCCTATCATAGAGTCTATATTTAATGGCAGCCCCTGATGCCGGCAGCAGCGGAGCCCTACCACAATCCCAGACAAAGCGTCCATAGCTTGAGCCCCCCCTTAGTACTGCCAGAACCGCATCCTACTATGCACAGCGCTCTTGTAATTCACAGTGTGACGTTTCCATAAGTTGATTTAACAGGTAACGGATTCACTCTTCATCCCTTTAATAAAGTGTTAATTATGGGATCACATAAAGAGACAATAGGAAAGAAAACTGCAAGAAAGTTATGTGTCTCCATGGTAACAGACGACAAACAAACCAAGTGTAGTCAGATCCGCAGCCACGCTTCCTTCCATTTGTACGTTCGATGGCGGACGCCAATCATTCCTTCCTGCAGGAGGAGACGCTGTATTGCAGTAATCCGTGCCATCGGTGGCAGTATATCATTTACATCCAAACAGTGCAACGTTTCATCTCACAATCGAGGCTAGAAACCCAGAACGAGTACTAATAGGAGCAAAACCAATGAATCCTTCTCCGTTATGAAAGGTCCCGGTCCCCGGCCGCTCTTTACTTTTTACACTCACGGCTGTCAATCACCGCCTGAGACGGGCGACGGCGACCGCCCGATATTGTCTGAGCAGCAAATACTGAAGGGATGAAGACGACCAGAAAATAAAGAACGCGCGACGTGTCAGAGGAGAATTCGGGCGGAGTTGGGGTAACGTGCAATTCTGAGATTTTATTTTTATTTGTTTTTTTTTATCGTAATGGACGACCCCTTTAAAGGAATTTCTCGAATGAGAAAATAGTTCTGGAATTGCCATTCAGATTTATATTAGTTACAGGCAATCCCCGCTCTATAGTGAATGCAGTGTATGGCAGCACAATATGAGGAGACACCAAAGATAAATCTGCACCGTGCAGGCAATTTCCGCTCTATAGTGAATGCAGTGTATGGCAGCACAATATGAGGAGACACCCTAGATAAACCCGCACCCTGCAGGCAATCCCAGCTCTATAGTGAATGCAGTGTATGGCGGCATAATATGAGGAGACACCCTAGATAAACCCGCACCCTGCAGGCAATCCCTGCTCTATAGTGAATGCAGTATATGGCAGCACAATATGAGGAGACACCCTAGATAAACCCGCACCCTGCAAGCAATCCCCGCTCTATAGTGAATGCAGTGTATGGCAGCACAATATGAGGAGACACCCTAGATAAACCCGCACCCTGCAGGCAATCCCCGCTCTATAGTGAATGCAGTATATGGCGGCATAATATGAGGAGACACCCTAGATAAACCCGCACCCTGCAGGCAATTTCCGCTCTATAGTGAATGCAGTGTATGGCAGCACAATATGAGGAGACACCCTAGATAAACCCGCACCGTGCAGGCAATCCCCGCTCTATAGTGAATGCAGTATATGGCGGCACAATATGAAGAAACACCCTAGATAAATCCACACCGTGCAGGCAATCCCTGCTCTATAGTGAATGCAGTATATGGCGGCACAATATGAAGAAACACCCTAGATAAATCCACACCGTGCAGGCAATCCCTGCTCTATAGTGAATGCAGTGTATGGCGGCACAATATGAGGAGACACCCTAGATAAACCCGCACCCTGCAGGCAATCCCCGCTCTATAGTGAATGCAGTATATGGCAGCATAATATGAGGAGACACCCTAGATAAACCCGCACCCTGCAGGCAATCCCTGCTCTATAGTGAATGCAGTATATAGCGGCATAATATGAGGAGACACCCTAGATAAACCCGCACCCTGCAGGCAATCCCCGCTCTATAGTGAATGCAGTATATAGCGGCACAATATGAGGAGACACCCTAGATAAACCCGCACCGTGCAGGCAATCCCCGCTCTATAGTGAATGCAGTATATGGCGGCATAATATGAGGAGACACCCCAGATAAACCCGCACCCTGCAGGCAATCCCCGCTCTATAGTGAATGCAGTGTATGGCAGCACAATATGAGGAGACACCCCAGATAAACCCGCACCCTGCAGGCAATCCCCGCTCTATAGTGAATGCAGTGTATGGCAGCACAATATGAGGAGACACCCCAGATAAACCCGCACCCTGCAGGCAATCCCCGCTCTATAGTGGATATAGGGAACAACATGACTTGTAATCACTTCTGGCCTTGATCCAAGGAGAGGAAACAAACCGAAGACCTGGCCACTCGAGAGACATTCTGCAAATCATCCATACTGTGCCAAGAAAATAAACCGTCCTCACGTCACAGAGCCCAGAGTGCAGTGAGAGGAGCCGGTGCATGGCTGGAGAGCAGGAGACAGCGGGGCCTCACCCTGCGCTTCCCTCCGGAATAAGAAGCCACTGACCACAAAGACATCTCTCAATAGTAGGAGAAAGACGATCGCCAAGGTCCTCGAGGACATGCGATATCTTCTCAGGTTACCGGCAAACATTGCTATAAACCTGCAAGAAATCTGCAGCTGGCGCAGCTCGGGGAGGATCCTGCAGCTCGGGGGGGGGATCCTGCAGCCGGCGCAGCTCGGGGGGATCCTGCAGCTCGGGGGGATCCTGCAGCCGGCGCAGCTCGGGGGGATCCTGCAGCTCAGGGGGATCCTGCAGCCGGCGCAGCTCGGGGGGATCCTGCAGCTCGGGGGGATCCTACAGCTGGCGCAGCTCGGGGGGGATCCTGCAGCTCGGGGGGATCCTGCAGCTCGGGGGGATCCTGCAGCTCAGGGGGATCCTGCAGCCGGTGCAGCCCGGGGGGGTCCTGCAGCTCGGGGGGATTCTACAGCTCGGGGGATCCTGCAGCTCGGGGGGATCCTGCAGCCGGCGCAGCTCGGGGGATCCTGCAGCTCGGGGGGATCCTGCAGCTCAGGGGGATTCTGCAGCCGGCGCAGGTCGGGGGGGATCCTGCAGCCGGCGCAGCTCGGGGGATCCTGCAGCTCGGGGGGATCCTGCAGCCGGCGCAGGTCGGGGGGGATCCTGCAGCCGGGAGGAGGCATCTGTGCGGTGTAGAAGCCGCTCATTGGTGCACAGAGAACTCTACGGGCAGACGGCCTTCACTTTCCTCGGTTTTTCGGTCTTGATCCATCATGTGTGGGGTTATGTTACTTTTCTTCTTTTTGTCTAGTGCTATTCATTCACAAATTTGCACAAAACAAAACATTTTTTGACCTGTTTCGTGAACTTTTTGCAAAATGGCACAAACATTGCACCAAAATATCGGAGGAGAATAAAATCATCCTAAAGAGGGGGCGAGCGCCACAAATTGTGCAACTCTTCAAAAAGCCGGAATTTATGAACCGGTCAAAAATATCTGGAAACAGCGACCTGCGCCCACAACATAAGACAGGCGGACACATAAACTAGGCTTTAAAAAGGAGGCGCAGATTTACAGAATGAGGCGCAAATGAAAATACCGAAACTTAGACAACAAAAGGTGCAAAAGCAGCAAAGACTCAAACTCGTCACTATACAAACAATAAGACATTGGTAATGGAGGCGCCGGAGTCTTCGGGGCCATCTTATGGCTATATACGAGCTGTAATAAAATGACAAACTAAACCGTATTGATTGCACAATGCATAGTGCCGTGGCTTTCTCCGTGGTGCACATCATGTATAGGCAGGTATCGCACTGTGGCACCTGCACTGGTGGCTGCACCTTCATTAGCCGGCACCTAATAACCGGTGCGGGAGATTTCATTACACGGCGTCACAATAAAGCGTTTGTCTGAGCCTCGTACACATGCAAATCTCCAGCAGCCGCACGGATCCAGCTCACGGCCCCTTTTGTGGCAGCGTAACCGGAGATCCACTGAATCCAGCTTCCAGTAATGCAGGCGGCGTATACTGGAGGGAGCGTGACCGCTACTGGTCCTCCGAGAGGAGCGTCTGTATACGAGGGAAACCTCCTGTGCACCTTATATACAGGGTGTGTCCGGCCCGGGATACACAGATTGTCCCATAGTGCTGGAAAGCCGCAGTAGCCCCCCTCCCCCTAACAAGCCGGTGAGCAGAGCCTATAGCGGGCGGCTGCTGAGGACACGAGGACGTCTCTTCACTGGGGCACTTCATGATTTGGGGGAAATGCTCTTGATTATAGCACACGGAAGCTGCGAAAAATGTTCCACCTTTTAGGATCTTTAAGCCTTTGTTACATTCACACGGACATATTTCATGGTCCATACACAAACCATAATGCCCGGACTGACCGCCAACAAAACATTGCCGTCCACACGTACCGCCCATGATACGCCGCTGTGAGCACAGACAGATGTTAGCCGAATTATCGCTCAGCTAACGGCTATCACCCGTATCCCCGCACACACAGGTCTGCTGCACTCTGCCAAGCGTTCCGGTGTCCTCTATGAGAGCTGCTGCCAGACTCCTCAGGGGCTGCTGCACTCTGCCAAGTGCTCCTGTATCCTCTATGAGAGCCGCTGCCAGACTCCTCGGGAGCTGCTGGACTCTGCCAAGCGTTCCAGTGTTATCTATGAGAGCCACTGCTGGACTCTGCCAAGCGTTCCGGTGTCCTGTATGGCAGCCGCTTTCAGACTCCTCGGGGGCTGCTGGACTCTGCAAAGTGCTCCAGTGTCCTCTATGAGAACCGCTGCCATACTCCTCGGGGGCTGCTGGACTCTGACAAGCGTTCCGGTGTCCTCTATGCTGCCAGACACCTCAGGGGCTGCTGGACTCTGCCAAGCGTTCCGGTGTCCTCTATGCTGCCAGACACCTCAGGGGCTGCTGGACTCTGCCAAGCGTTCCGGTGTCCTCTATGCTGCCAGACACCTCGGGGGGCTGCTGGACCCTGCCAAGCATTCCTGTGTCCTCTATGCTGCCAGACACCTCGGGGGCTGCTGGACTCTGCCAAGCGTTCCGGTGTCCTCTATGCTGCCAGACACCTCAGGGGGCTGCTGGACCCTGCCAAGCATTCCTGTGTCCTCTATGCTGCCAGACACCTCGGGGGCTGCTGGACTCTGCCAAGCGTTCCGGTGTTCTCTATGCTGCCAGACACCTCAGGGGGCTGCTGGACCCTGCCAAGCATTCCTGTGTCCTCTATGCTGCCAGACACCTCGGGGGCTACTGGACTCTGCCAAGCGTTCCGATGTCCTCTATGCTGCCAGACACCTCAGGGGCTGCTGGACTCTGCCAAGCGTTCCGGTGTCCTCTATGCTGCCAGACACCTCAGGGGGCTGCTGGACCCTGCCAAGCATTCCTGTGTCCTCTATGCTGCCAGACACCTCGGGGGCTGCTGGACTCTGCCAAGCGTTCCGGTGTCCTGTATGGGAGCCGCTGCCAGACACCTCGGGGGCTGCTGGACTCTGCCAAGCGTTCCGGTGTCCTGTATGGGAGCCGCTGCCAGACACCTTGGGGGCTGCTGGACTCTGCCAAGCGTTCCGGTGTCCTGTATGGGAGCCGCTGCCAGACACCTTGGGGGCTGCTGGACTCTGCCAAGCGTTCCGGTGTCCTGTATGGGAGCCGCTGCCAGACACCTCCTCCTTGGGGGCAGCTTCATTCCAAGAGAGCAAAAGGATCAGACTGAAACCTGAAGAGCCGAATCCTTCCTCCCCTGTGAAGAATTGTCAGGTGGGGGGGGTCCTCCGTACACTATCAGATAATGCCGGCACTATTGAAGAGTTCATCCACCTTTATTCATGGGGTCTTAGTTAGATGCCAGCTGAGTGTGTTTGGCGGGCTATCCTACTTTCCGACTCTTGGAAGTAAGACTGCTACTTGACACCTTATCTCCCCCCAGACGTCCATCATACCTTATACCTGACAGTGGGGGAAGAGGTGAAAACCCTCATTCACATTAGTTGAGCTTTTGTGCCCCTAAAGGGCGGACGTAACTAAAGCTGGCCGGACACATGTGGCGCCATCCATAATCATGCCATGTACGGCTCGGCATGGAAACTCTGTCATTCTATTGTGTAATACTTGGGGAATTTTGTTTTTTTGGGGGGAGTTTTTCTTCCTTTTTTCTTTTAAGTCATCCCTAGAAAACAGAATTACTATAAATAATGGGAAAAAGCAAAAAACAAACATTGCACTGCCGTATGGAGTGGAGTAAAAGTGATCCCGAATCCTCCGCAGATCTCTCCTCAGTGCAGACGTCTTAGAAATTGGCCATTTCTTGAGAAGCGATTACTCACGGCCAAGCCCACGTCGTCGGCCTTCCTTGGAGCCTGCAGCCTCATGATCTCCGGATGGGCAGGTCTGCACATGAGCCATGGCTTGGAGGCTGCAGAATGACGATTCCTCCCCTTCCCCGACTCCGCGCCGTGACTTGTCCACTTACGTAAGGTGGAACATGAAAGCGAGTGTCGGGATTCACGCCCCGGCCGCGGAGAAGACGCATTTTATAAAACAGAAACAACGTCCATCTTGACCTTCCGGGGATCGGTGCGGTTTTATGCTGCGTGCATTCACTATTTTCTACACCTGCAAAAAATACATAAATCATAGATCTGCAGGAACAGAAAAGTGAAAATAATATGAATATTTGCTGTGAACTTTCCCCCAATGCAGCCATGAGATGAATCCTGCGGCCGCTGCGGGAGGAAAGCAACTGATGCAAAAGTATCAGCGCCGCGTGGACGAATTCTCAGCTCTCGTTCACACAATGTTTTTTTTTTCTGTACTTTTCAGGGGTAAAAAAATGCTGCAATTTATAGTCCCAGGAGAGTGACGGAGATTTCTGAAATATTATGATTGTCTCTCCAGTAAAGGAGACAAACTCTAGCACAGCGCCACCTATTGGAAGTAGCGATCCTAAAAGTCACAAGTGGATTTTCAACAATCCATTGCAATATGACTCAGGATATATAAGCCAGATCAGAATCCCAATTTGCAGACACGGTGTTTCGGGGTGCTTGCCCCTCGTCAGTGCAAAGTATGGGGGTGTCTGATCTGGCTCATGAGAAAGCTATGTGGGGACCACGGGGGAACACTATTCTCCTTAAGGAGACTTTGCAAGCCAGTCTGGCTGCCAGGTAAGGGGACTTATAGCTGCAATGCCCCTCTGGGAAATATTCAAATTGTCTCTCCAGTAAAGGAGACAAACTCTAGCACAGCGCCACCTATTGGAAGTATTGGAAGTAAATATTATGCACATGCTGCTTATTTTTTCCCTCGCAGACATATATATAAGTGTGAGTATATACGAGAGCATATAATGGGAAAGCAACAAATGCCCGGCTTATTTCATAAACCCGCAACAAGCGGGAATCCCCGTGATGCTGCGCAATTCTCAGTCTTTGTCCAATTATCCCAATATGTGAAGCCCGGAAGCTGCACCTCTGAGGCTGTGGCCATTAAATCCTTCTCCGCTTCGTCTCCCGGTGCTACGCGCACATACCACATACAAATATTATGGCGATGGGTGTGTAAAGGGTTAATCTGGAAACCGTACATAAAGGAGCCGTAGTAGAGACGTGAATGTGATCAATAAATCGCCAGCAAGTTCCAATGGTTTGGGGGGTTTTTAATAGAAAGTAAATGAAATCTATATAAATAATGAGGCGCTTGCACCCACAGACGCGGTCACTGGTTGCGCAGGCTCCGCAGCATTTTGTACAGCTTCTTTACACTGTAGGAAACGGTTTTCTTTACTCCTGGAAGCGAGAAAAACAGAAATAAGTGGACCTGTTCACACTGACCGGAGATGTCCAGACTAGCACAGAACACAGACACATCACGGGCGAATGGTAAAGCGCAGCAAAAGGTCAGTCAGGGCAGAGCTCCGAGGTCGCGTTGGGCCGAACCCAGAGAGATCGTGTCGGAGCAGGGCCCGGGGCTATGTGGCATCAGAGCGGGGGGGAGGAGGGGGGCAACAGTTACGGGGGTGGGGAAGCGCCCGCCAACGGTCTCGAGGGGGGACAGTCAACAGTCTTGGGGGGGGGGGGTCTTTTCGGGCAACAGCCACGGGGGTGGGGAAGCGGCCGCCAACAATCTTGAGGGGGGGGGCAGTCAACAGTCTCGGGGGGGTTTTGGGGCGGCCTACGGCCACTGTGGGCAGCCGACGGTCACGGGCTCTTACCTGCAGTGACTATTCCTTTAGCGCTTTGACTCCAGCTGGAGGATTTCACGATGCCAAATAACGCTGCGGAGAGACAGAAACCAGACATTGCTCCCCCGTCACCGAGCACAGTGCGACAGTCACAGACCAGGTCACTGTTATCCCCCAGAGCCGCCGGCTTCTGGAGGGGTCCTCCCATCTCAGCTTATCCGCGGGAGGGCACAGGGGCTGGATGAGGAGCAGAGGGGGGCACTGGATCGGGCATTACACCAGGTCACTGTTATCCCCCAGAGCCGCCGGCTTCTGGAGGGGTCCTCCCATCTCAGCTTATCCGCGGGAGGGCACAGGGGCTGGATGAGGAGCAGAGGGGGGCACTGGATCGGGCATTACATCAGGCCAATGCCATGCCAGGGTCACTGCCCCTTTACAAGAGGTTGTCCGGTGAAGACAAGTTATCACCCATCCAAAAGGACAATGCATTGATTGTGGGGTCCAACCGCAGGGACCAGCGCCAAATCGGCAGAAGAGGGAACTTTTATCCCTCGTAAAATAAAGCGGCAGTGCTCGTGCTGCGCCAGCGCTCGCTTCACTCAGTCCCTGCAGCGCTGCGCTTGGCTTTGTCCAGCAGCCCCATAGGGAATGATCGGAGCAGCGGTCCAGGGTCGGATTTGCTGCTCTATTTTGTAGCGGAGATAGAAATTGCCCGTTTTGCTGTTGGGTGCGGGTCCCAGTGATTGGACGCCCACGGACCAGATCCTTGTCACCAATCCTGGGGTGTGAGGACTTTTTTTCACCAGAGAAACCCTATAAAGGACTGAGCTCAATCTGTTGACTTGTGATCTACTGAGGGGATCTCTGCTGTCAGCCTCAGTAACAGGAGGTGAACGTGTAGGAAGGACCAGTCCAGCGCTCAGTCTCCCCGTGACCCGAGGGATCATTCACCGTCTCCACCTCATTCTATCACCCCCCGGGGACAAGCAGAAGACAGAGCAGAAGAAGGGGTGCAGGAGAGTTATGGGACCCCCGGGGACAAGCAGAAGACAGAGCAGAAGAAGGGGTTCAGGGGAGTTATGGGACCCCCGGGGACAAGCAGAGGACAGCGCTGAAGAAGGGGTGCAGGGGAGTTATGGGACCCCCGGGGACAAACAGAAGACAGCGCTGAAGAAGGGGTGCAGGAGAGTTATGGGACCCCCGGGGACAAACAGAAGGCAGCGCTGAAGTAGGGGTGCAGTAGAGTTATGGGACCCCCGGGGACAAACAGAGGACAGCGCTGAAGTAGGGGTGCAGGAGAGTTATGGGACCCCCGGGGACAAACAGAAGACAGGGCAGAAGAATGGGTGCAGGAGAGTTATGGGACCCCCGGGGACAAACAGAAGACAGCGCTGAAGTAGGGGTGTAGGAGAGTTATGGGACCCCCGGGGACAAACAGAAGACAGAGCAGAAGAAGGGGTGCAGGAGAGTTATGGGACCCCCGGGGACAAACAGAAGACAGCACTGAAGAGGGGTGCAGGAGAGTTATGGGACCCCCGGGGACAAACAGAAGACAGCGCTGAAGAGGGGTGCAGGAGAGTTATGGGACCCCCGGGGACAAACAGAAGACAGCGCTGAAGAGGGGTGCAGATGAGAGGGCCGATGAGATGGACGCTCTGGAGACACAGAGCCGACACCGCTGAAATGGTGCCATTGCGAGAGGTGAGTATCTGTATCTTTTTTTGTTTACACTAAGGAATATGAAGATTTTTGGTACTCCTCTTTTTCTTATGGTCTTAAAGCAGAGCTCCTGTCAAAATTTGTATCCTTTTAATATATTGCAGTCGTCATATTACTCAGCACTGTATGCTTACAACTGCTCATTTTCCCTTCTACCCAGTTAATTCCTCTCTTTTCCATTACGTCTATGACATCATATGATTAAACACAGATTCCCACACCCCTTCAAAGCTCCATGAAGAAATGGAAGTCTCTTTTCCCCGCATGAATCATCATTAGAACTACAAACCTAGGTCCCTGAAAACACTTTGTAGTTCTAATAATGACTCATGCGGGGGACATGGACGCCCTGATTCTAGATACAGCTTAGAATGGTTTAGCGCGAATGTGTTTACTGCTGTGATGTGATAGCCCTAAATGGAAAACAGGAGAATTAACCGTGTAAAAGGGAAAATGAGCAGCTGTAAGCACAGAGTGCTGCGTAATAGGAAGACAGCCATATATGAAGAGGATACAAAGGATGGGAGCGCGGATTTAATTGGGGGACACCGGAACCAAGGGTTACTCTGCTGCCACCTGGAGGCTGACACTAATAATGCAGCTCAACAAACATCTCGGCTCATCCTCAACAGACTGCACCTTGCGTGCACCAGGCCTCCTCAGCAAGAAGCAAAAAGGACCGAAGCCTGAAAGGAAAAATACCACAATGGGCAACCAAGGACCGGTGCGGTGTCCTCTAATGAAGGCTATGGGAAAGATTTTACAGTGAGTACCCATAATCTTCATTTCTTGGTGGCTTCATTGGGGGACACAAGCAGCATGGGACGTCCTACAGCTGTCCCTGGGATGAGGAGGACAGAAAAAGGGAAAGAAGGTCAGCACTTACCTGGCCCACTGAGGTCAGGACAAGTCTGGGACTCGGCCCCCGTCTGCCCCTGAATGACACCAGCTAAGCTGAGGAGCAGACGGCACAGACCGTGTATGCTTAGTGTCAGCCTCCACGTGGCTTCAGACTAACCCATGGTTTCAGTGTCCCCCAATGAAGTGACCGAAATAAAAGTATATAAGAAGGGGCTGACCACATTGTGGACAACCCCTTTAAGAACTCAATCCGTAGAGAACCATGGTACCATTAAGCATTGTGTGCATGTACCGGGCAGAGCGGCGGGGGGGCCACTGGAGCGCTTACCTTGCTGCACCACATGCCCACAGTCCGGGTCCTGAGCCACTTGCAGTAATACCTCTTCCACGTCTCGATTCCTTCCCGGCTGGTCCATGAGACCCGTTATATTCTGCTGTAGATGCTTTGGTAAACTCATCAGCTGCAGAAACTGCCCCTCCGGACTCTTATCCACCTACAAAGAGGGAAAGCGTTTACATTCAGCTGAAAAGTGAATTTTCAATGGAATTTCCAAAAAAAAAGTGACCTCCCCCCCTGCTCCCATGAGGTCTGTACACGATATTAATCCAGAAAGCTCCGAGGGAATGAGCCAAACCCATCCATGGCCGGGCCGCGCTGGGGCCTGCAATCTACCAATGTATCAATCAGCGCGGAGGATTATCGGGATGTGAAAGAGCAGGACCCGGAGTCGGCTGATGTCCCGGTCACATGTTTGGGCTCATGAAGCCGTACACCTGTGCGAGATCTCTGACCACAATGCACAGCGGGCGGCCGGTCACCTGACCAGAGTACAACATAGATTTTTATGAGGCGCTCGGGAAAGTCGCTGCCAGTCCGTGCACCGTGGTCCGAGGTGCAGGAGCCAGAACTGTTCCTGGTCGGACCCATGCTGCCTGAACCACGGGACACATGACGCAGGCAGGAAAGTGCTTCTCTGAATTATTGTGGAGTTTCGGAATAAAAATATGGAGGAATTTAATGTGGATTTTTCTGGATATTTAAACTCAAACTGATTGATAGCAGCATTTAAATGGAGATTGGAGCAAGCTCTGGTCGCTGCTGGAACAGGCAGGAGCCGGCATCTGCCCGGTATAATACACGCACACCCTGAGGGGTACAAAGGGGTTAAATAGAATATCTCACAGAGCAGCAGATATGAATACGGGGCCCCATCCCCCGTTACCTCTATTCGGCCCTGTGCCGGCTTGTACACGGCCTGCGGACACTCCTGCACTATGTGGCGGTACAGCTTCTGGAAATGGCCCAGGTTCGGACGCACGATATTCGGCACTTTCCCTTTATCTTCCCCGATTATCATCCGGAAGTCGCCTGAAGACGAGAAAAAAGGGACAACATCAGTCCAAGGAGGATACAATGTATATTATGTGCGCGCAAAACGGGGACCAATCGCAGAAGAGTCAGTGCGGCCCCGAAATAACACAACAATGGACCGCAAACATCACCCTCATCACACATCACATCATGGACGCCGGCACATACACATCATCACACATCACATCATGGACACCAGCACATACACATCATCACACATCACATCATGGACGCCAGCACATACACATCATCACACATCACATCATGGACGCCGGCGCATACCCATCATCACACATCACATCATGGACGCCAGCACATACACATCATCACACATCACATCATGGACGCCGGCACATACACATCATCACACATCACATCATGGACGCCAGCACATACACATCATCACACATCACATCATGGACGCCGGCACATACACATCATCACACATCACATCATGGACGCCAGCACATACACATCATCACACATCACATCATGGACACCAGCACATACACATCATCACACATCACATCATGGACGCCAGCACATACACATCATCACACATCACATCATGGACGCCAGCACATACACATCATCACACATCACATCATGGACGCCAGCACATACACATCATCACACATCACATCATGGACGCCGGCGCATACCCATCATCACACATCACATCATGGACGCCAGCACATACACATCATCACACATCACATCATGGACGCCGGCACATACACATCATCACACATCACATCATGGACACCGGCACATACACATCATCACACATCACATCATGGACGCCAGCACATACACATCATCACACATCACATCATGGACGCCGGCACATACACATCATCACACATCACATCATGGACGCCGGCGCATACCCATCATCACACATCACATCATGGACGCCAGCACATACACATCATCACACATCACATCATGGACGCCAGCACATACACATCATCACACATCACATCATGGACGCCAGCACATACACATCACATCATGGACGCCGGCGCATACCCATCATCACACATCACATCATGGACGCCAGCACATACACATCATCACACATCACATCATGGACGCCGGCACATACACATCATCACACATCACATCATGGACACCGGCACATACACATCATCACACATCACATCATGGACGCCAGCACATACACATCATCACACATCACATCATGGACGCCGGCACATACACATCATCACACATCACATCATGGACGCCGGCGCATACCCATCATCACACATCACATCATGGACGCCAGCACATACACATCATCACACATCACATCATGGACGCCAGCACATACACATCATCACACATCACATCATGGACGCCAGCACATACACATCATCACACATCACATCATGGACGCCGGCGCATACCCATCATCACACATCACATCATGGACGCCAGCACATACACATCATCACACATCACATCATGGACGCCGGCACATACACATCATCACACATCACATCATGGACACCGGCACATACACATCATCACACATCACATCATGGACGCCGGCACATACACATCATTACACATCACATCATGGACGCCAGCACATACACATCATCACACATCACATCATGGACGCCGGCACATACACATCATCACACATCACATCATGGACGCCGGCGCATACCCATCATCACACATCACATCATGGACGCCAGCACATACACATCATCACACATCACATCATGGACGCCAGCACATACACATCATCACACATCACATCATGGACGCCAGCGCATACACATCATCACACATCACATCATGGACGCCAGCACATACACATCATCACACATCACATCATGGACGCCGGCGCATACCCATCATCACACATCACATCATGGACGCCAGCACATACACATCATCATACATCACATCATGGACGCCGGCGCATACCCATCATCACACATCACATCATGGACGCCAGCACATACACATCATCACACATCACATCATGGACGCCAGCACATACACATCATCACACATCACATCATGGACGCCGGCGCATACCCATCATCACACATCACATCATGGACGCCAGCACATACACATCATCACACATCACATCATGGACGCCAGCACATACACATCATTACACATCACATCATGGACGCCAGCACATACCCATCATCACACATCACATCATGGACACCAGCACATACACATCATCACACATCACATCATGGACGCTGGCGCATACACATCATTACACATCACATCATGGACGCCAGCACATACACATCATCACACATCACATCATGGACGCCAACACATACCCATCATCACACATCACATCATGGACACCAGCACATACACATCATCACACATCACATCATGGACGCCGGGGCATACACATCATTACACATCACATCATGGACGCCAGCACATACACATCATCACACATCACATCATGGACGCCAACACATACCCATCATCACACATCACATCATGGACACCAGCACATACACATCATCACACATCACATCATGGACGCCGGCGCATACACATCATTACACATCACATCATGGACGCCAGCACATACACATCATTACACATCACATCATGGACGCCAACACATACCCATCATCACACATCACATCATGGACACCAGCACATACACATCATCACACATCACATCATGGACGCCGGGGCATACACATCATTACACATCACATCATGGACGCCAGCACATACACATCATCACACATCACATCATGGACGCCAGCACATACACATCATCACACATCACATCATGGACGCCGGCACATACACATCATCACACATCACATCATGGACGCCAGCACATACCCATCATCACACATCACATCATGGACGCCGGCACATACACATCATTACACATCACATCATGGACACCGGCACATACACATCATCACACATCACATCATGGACGCCAGCGCATACACATCATCACACATCACATCATCACACATCACATCATGGACGCCAGCACATACACATCATCACACATCACATCATGGACACCAGCACATACACATCATCACACATCACATCATGGACACCAGCACATACACATCATCACACATCACATCATGGACACCGGCACATACACATCATCACACATCACATCATGGACGCCAGCACATACACATCATTACACATCACATCATGGACGCCAACACATACCCATCATCACACATCACATCATGGACACCAGCACATACACATCATCACACATCACATCATGGACGCCAGCACATACACATCATCACATATCACATCATGGACACCAGCACATACACATCATCACACATCACATCATGGACACCGGCACATACACATCATCACACATCACATCATGGACACCAGCACATACACATCATCACACATCACATCATGGACACCAGCACATACACATCATCACACATCACATCATGGACGCCAGCGCATACACATCATCACACATCACATCATGGACGCCAGCACATACACATCATCACACATCACATCATGGACGCCAGCACATACACATCATCACACATCACATCATGGACGCCAGCACATACACATCATCACACATCACATCATGGACACCAGCACATACACATCATCACACATCACATCATGGACACCAGCACATACACATCATCACACATCACATCATGGACACCAGCACATACACATCATCACACATCACATCATGGACACCGGCACATACACATCATCACACATCACATCATGGACGCCAGCACATACACATCATCACACATCACATCATGGACACCAGCACATACACATCATCACACATCACATCATGGACACCAGCACATACACATCATCACACATCACATCATGGACACCGGCACATACACATCATCACACATCACATCATGGACGCCAGCACATACACATCATTACACATCACATCATGGACGCCAACACATACCCATCATCACACATCACATCATGGACACCAGCACATACACATCATCACACATCACATCATGGACGCCAGCACATACACATCATCACATATCACATCATGGACACCAGCACATACACATCATCACACATCACATCATGGACACCGGCACATACACATCATCACACATCACATCATGGACACCAGCACATACACATCATCACACATCACATCATGGACACCAGCACATACACATCATCACACATCACATCATGGACGCCAGCGCATACACATCATCACACATCACATCATGGACGCCAGCACATACACATCATCACACATCACATCATGGACGCCAGCACATACACATCATCACACATCACATCATGGACGCCAGCACATACACATCATCACACATCACATCATGGACACCAGCACATACACATCATCACACATCACATCATGGACACCAGCACATACACATCATCACACATCACATCATGGACGCCAGCGCATACACATCATTACACATCACATCATGGACACCGGCACATACACATCATCACACATCACATCATGGACGCCGGCACATACACATCATCACACATCACATCATGGACGCCAGCACATACACATCATCACACATCACATCATGGACGCCAGCACATACACATCATCACACATCACATCATGGACACCGGCACATACACATCATCACACATCACATCATGGACGCCGGCGCATACACATCATCACACATCACATCATGGACACCAGCACATACACATCATCACACATCACATCATGGACGCCGGCGCATACACATCATCACACATCACATCATGGACGCCGGCGCATACACATCATCACACATCACATCATGGACGCCAGCACATACACATCATCACACATCACATCATGGACGCCGGCACATACACATCATCACACATCACATCATGGACACCGGCGCATACACATCATCACACATCACATCATGGACACCGGCGCATACACATCATCACACATCACATCATGGACGCCAGCACATACACATCATCACACATCACATCATGGACGCCAGCACATACACATCATTACACATCACATCATGGACGCCGGCGCATACACATCATCACACATCACATCATGGACACCCGCGCATACACATCATTACACATCACATCATGGACGCCGGCACATACACATCATCACACATCACATCATGGACACCGGCACATACACATCATCACACATCACATCATGGACGCCGGCACATACACATCATCACACATCACATCATGGACGCCGGCACATACACATCATCACACATCACATCATGGACGCCGGCACATACACATCATCACACATCACATCATGGACGCCGGCGCATACACATCATCACACATCACATCATGGACGCCGGCACATACACATCATCACACATCACATCATGGACGCCGGCGCATACACATCATCACACATCACATCATGGACACCAGCACATACACATCATCACACATCACATCATGGACGCCGGCGCATACACATCATCACACATCACATCATGGACGCCAGCACATACACATCATCACACATCACATCATGGACACCGGCACATACACATCATCACACATCACATCATGGACGCCAGCACATACACATCATCACACATCACATCATGGACGCCGGCACATACACATCATCACACATCACATCATGGACGCCGGCACATACACATCATCACACATCACATCATGGACGCCAGCACATACACATCATCACATATCACATCATGGACACCAGCACATACACATCATCACACATCACATCATGGACACCAGCACATACACATCATCACACATCACATCATGGACGCCAGCACATACACATCATCACATATCACATCATGGACGCCAGCACATACACATCATCACACATCACATCATGGACGCCAGCACATACACATCATCACACATCACATCATGGACACCAGCACATACACATCATCACACATCACATCATGGACACCAGCACATACACATCATCACACATCACATCATGGACGCCGACACATACACATCATCACACATCACATCATGGACGCCAGCACATACACATCATCACATATCACATCATGGACACCAGCACATACACATCATCACACATCACATCATGGACGCCGACACATACACATCATCACACATCACATCATGGACGCCAGCACATACACATCATCACACATCACATCATGGACACCGGCACATACACATCATTACACATCACATCATGGACACCAGCACATACACATCATCACACATCACATCATGGACACCAGCACATACACATCATCACAGATCACATCATGGACGCCAGCACATACACATCATCACACATCACATCATGGACGCCAGCACATACACATCATCACATATCACATCATGGACACCAGCACATACACATCATCACACATCACATCATGGACACCAGCACATACACATCATCACACATCACATCATGGACGCCAGCACATACACATCATCACACATCACATCATGGACGCCGGCACATACACATCATCACACATCACATCATGGACGCCAGCACATACACATCATTACACATCACATCATGGACACCGGCACATACACATCATCACACATCACATCATGGACGCCAGCACATACACATCATCACACATCACATCATGGACGCCGGCGCATACACATCATCACACATCACATCATGGACGCCAGCACATACACATCATCACACATCACATCATGGACACCAGCACATACACATCATCACACATCACATCATGGATGCCGGCGCATACACATCATCACACATCACATCATGGACGCCAGCGCATACACATCATCACATATCCCATCATGGACACCAGCACATACACATCATTACACATCACATCATGGACACCAGCACATACACATCATCACACATCACATCATGGACGCCAGCACATACACATCATCACACATCACATCATGGACACCAGCACATACACATCATCACACATCACATCATGGACACCAGCACATACACATCATCACACATCACATCATGGACGCCAGCACATACACATCATCACACATCACATCATGGACGCCAGCACATACACATCATTACACTTCACATCATGGACGCCGACACATACACATCATTACACATCACATCATGGACGCCGGCGCATACACATCATCACACATCACATCATGGACACCAGCACATACACATCATCACACATCACATCATGGACACCAGCACATACACATCATCACACATCACATCATGGACACCGGCACATGCACATCATCACACATCACATCATGGACGCCGGCACATACACATCATCACACATCACATCATGGACGCCAGCACATACACATCATCACACATCACATCATGGACGCCAGCACATATACATCATCACACATCACATCATGGACGCCAGCGCATACACATCATCATACATCACATCATGGACGCCAGCACATACACATCATCACACATCACATCATGGACGCCAGCGCATACACATCATCACACATCACATCATGGACACCAGCACATACACATCATCACACATCACATCATGGACACCAGCACATACACATCATCACACATCACACATCACATCATCACACATCACATCATGGACACCAGCACATACACATCATCACACATCACATCATCACACATCACATCATGGACACCAGCACATACACATCATCACACATCACATCATGGACGCCAGCACATACACATCATCACACATCACATCATGGACGCCGGCACATACACATCATCACACATCACATCATGGACGCCAGCACATACACATCATTACACATCACATCATGGACGCCAGCACATACACATCATCACACATCACATCATGGACGCCAGCACATACACATCATCACACATCACATCATGGACGCCAGCACATACACATCATCACACATCACATCATGGACGCCAGCACATACACATCATCACACATCACATCATGGACACCAGCACATACACATCATCACACATCACATCATGGACGCCAGCACATACACATCATCACACATCACATCATGGACGCCGGCACATACACATCATCACACATCACATCATGGACGCCAGCACATACACATCATTACACATCACATCATGGACGCCAGCACATACACATCATCACACATCACATCATGGACGCCAGCACATACACATCATCACACATCACATCATGGACACCAGCACATACACATCATTACACATCACATCATGGACGCCAGCACATACACATCATCACACATCACATCATGGACGCCAGCACATACACATCATCACACATCACATCATGGACGCCAGCACATACACATCATCACACATCACATCATGGACACCAGCACATACACATCATCACATATCACATCATGGACGCCAGCACATACACATCATCACACATCACATCATGGACGCCAGCACATACACATCATCACACATCACATCATGGACACCAGCACATACACATCATCACACATCACATCATGGACGCCAGCGCATACACATCATCACACATCACATCATGGACACCAGCACATACACATCATCACACATCACATCATGGACGCCGGCGCATACACATCATCACACATCACATCATGGACGCCAGCGCATACACATCATCACACATCACATCATGGACGCCGGCACATACACATCATCACACATCACATCATGGACGCCGGCACATACACATCATCACACATCACATCATGGACGCCAGCACATACACATCATCACACATCACATCATGGACGCCAGCACATACACATCATCACACATCACATCATGGACACCAGCACATACACATCATCACACATCACATCATGGACGCCAGCACATACACATCATCACACATCACATCATGGACGCCAGCACATACACATCATCACACATCACATCATGGACGCCAGCACATACACATCATCACACATCACATCATGGACGCCAGCACATACACATCATCACACATCACATCATGGACGCCGGCACATACACATCATCACACATCACATCATGGACACCGGCGCATACACATCATCACACATCACATCATGGACGCCAGCACATACACATCATCACACATCACATCATGGACGCCGGCACATACACATCATCACACATCACATCATGGACACCGGCGCATACACATCATCACACATCACATCATGGACGCCAGCACATACACATCATTACACATCACATCATGGACGCCGGCACATACACATCATCACACATCACATCATGGACGCCAGCGCATACACATCATCACACATCACATCATGGACGCCAGCACATACACATCATCACACATCACATCATGGACGCCAGCACATGCACATCATTACACATCACATCATGGACGCCGGCGCATGCACATTATCACACATCACATCATGGACGCCGGCGCATGCACATCATCACACATCACATCATGGACGCCAGCGCATACACATCATCACACATCACATCATGGACGCCAGCACATACACATCATCACACATCACATCATGGACGCCAGCACATACACATCATCACACATCACATCATGGACGCCAGCACATACACATCATCACACATCACATCATGGACGCCAGCACATACACATCATCACACATCACATCATGGACGCCAGCACATACACATCATCACACATCACATCATGGACACCAGCACATACACATCATTACACATCACATCATGGACGCCAGCACATACACATCATCACACATCACATCATGGACGCCAGCACATACACATCACCACACATCACATCATGGACGCCAGCACATACACATCATCACACATCACATCATGGACGCCAGCACATACACATCATCACACATCACACCATGGACGCCAGCACATACACATCATCACACATCACATCATGGACGCCAGCACATACACATCATCACACATCACATCATGGACACCAGCACATACACATCATCACACATCACATCATGGACGCCAGCACATACACATCATCACACATCACATCATGGACGCCGGCACATAAACATCATCACACATCACATCATGGACGCCAGCACATACACACCATCACACATCACATCATGGACGCCGGTGCATACACATCATTACACATCACATCATGGACGCCAGCACATACACATCATCACACATCACATCATGGACGCCGGCACATACACATCATCACACATCACATCATGGACGCCAGCACATACACACCATCACACATCACATCATGGACACCAGCACATACACATCATTACACATCTCATCATGGACACCAGCACATACACATCATCACACATCACATCATGGACGCCAGCACATACACATCATCACACATCACATCATGGACGCCAGCACATACACATCATCACACATCACATCATGGACGCCAGCACATACACATCATCACACATCACATCATGGATGCCGGTGCATACACATCATTACACATCACATCATGGACGCCGGTGCATACACATCATCACACATCACATCATGGACGCCAGCACATACACATCATCACACATCACATCATGGACACCAGCACATACACATCATCACACATCACATCATGGACAACAGCACATACACATCATTACACATCACATCATGGATGCCGGTGCATACACATCATTACACATCACATCATGGACGCCGGTGCATACACATCATCACACATCACATCATGGACGCCAGCACATACACATCATTACACATCACATCATGGACGCCAGCACATACACATCATCACACATCACATCATGGACGCCAGCACATACACATCATTACACATCACATCATGGACGCCGGCACATACACATCATCACTCATCACATCATGGACGCCAGCACATACACATCATCACACATCACATCATGGACGCCGGCACATACACATCATCACACATCACATCATGGACGCCGGCACATACACATCATCACACATCACATCATGGACGCCAGCACATACACATCATCACACATCACATCATGGACGCCGGCACATACACATCATCACACATCACATCATGGACACCGGCACATGCACATCATCACACATCACATCATGGACGCCGGCACATACACATCATCACACATCACATCATGGACGCCGGTGCATACACATCATCACACATCACATCATGGACGCCAGCACATACACATCATCACACATCACATCATGGACGCCGGCACATACACATCATCACACATCACATCATGGACGCCAGCACATACACATCATCACACATCACATCATGGACGCCAGCACATACACATCATCACACATCACATCATGGACGCCAGCACATACACATCATCACACATCACATCATGGACGCCGGCACATACACATCATCACACATCACATCATGGACGCCGGCACATACACATCATTACACATCACATCATGGACACCAGCACATACACATCATCACACATCACATCATGGACACCAGCACATACACATCATCACACATCACATCATGGACACCAGCACATACACATCATCACACATCACATCATGGACGCCAGCACATCCACATCATCACACATCACATCATGGACGCCGGCACATACACATCATCACACATCACATCATGGACACCAGCACATACACATCATCACACATCACATCATGGACGCCGGCACATACACATCATCACACATCACATCATGGACACCAGCACATACACATCATCACACATCACATCATGGACGCCAGCACATACACATCATCACACATCACATCATGGACGCCAGCACATACACATCATCACACATCACATCATGGACGCCAGCACATACACATCATCACACATCACATCATGGACGCCGGCACATACACATCATTACACATCACATCATGGACGCCGGCACATACACATCATTACACATCACATCATGGACGCCGGCACATACACATCATCACACATCACATCATGGACGCCAGCACATACACATCATCACACATCACATCATGGACGCCAGCACATACACATCATCACACATCACATCATGGACGCCGGCACATACACATCATTACACATCACATCATGGACGCCGGCACATACACATCATTACACATCACATCATGGACGCCGGCACATACACATCATCACACATCACATCATGGACGCCAGCACATACACATCATCACACATCACATCATGGACACCAGCACATACACATCATCACACATCACATCATGGACGCCAGCACATCCACATCATCACACATCACATCATGGACGCCGGCACATACACATCATCACACATCACATCATGGACACCAGCACATACACATCATCACACATCACATCATGGACGCCGGCACATACACATCATCACACATCACATCATGGACACCAGCACATACACATCATCACACATCACATCATGGACGCCAGCACATACACATCATCACACATCACATCATGGACGCCAGCACATACACATCATCACACATCACATCATGGACACCAGCACATACACATCATCACACATCACATCATGGACGCCAGCACATCCACATCATTACACATCACATCATGGACGCCAGCACATACACATCATCACACATCACATCATGGACGCCAGCACATACACATCATCACACATCACATCATGGACACCAGCACATACACATCATCACACATCACATCATGGACGCCAGCACATCCACATCATTACACATCACATCATGGACGCCGGCACATACACATCATCACACATCACATCATGGACACCAGCACATACACATCATCACACATCACATCATGGACGCCGGCACATACACATCATCACACATCACATCATGGACGCCGGTGCATACACATCATCACACATCACATCATGGACGCCGGCACATACACATCATCACACATCACATCATGGACGCCAGCACATACACATCATCACACATCACATCATGGACGCCAGCACATACACATCATCACACATCACATCATGGACGCCAGCACATACACATCATCACACATCACATCATGGACGCCAGCACATACACACCATCACACATCACATCATGGACGCCAGCACATACACATCATCACACATCCTAAAGGCCTCTTTACACACTGAGACTTTCTAGCGTTCCTATCACTGATCTGGACCTGACCGGGATCGCTGGAAAGTCTCTAACAGTCGCTGGTGAGCTGTCAAACAGGCAGATCTGGCCAATGACGCAGCAGCGATACGGTCCTGCAGAACGACCTCGCTGGAAAGGGAACGCTAGCACGCCTATGGGCTGGGTCGCTAACGATGTCGTTGTAACGGTGTCAAACACACCAATACATGCTGCGCAGCGGGAAACAAAGGACCAAAGAATGGTCCTGAATGACTTGTAGCGATCAGCGACCTCACAGCGGGGGCCGGGTCACTGATGTGTCACACACTGCAATGTCGCCAGGCCACGTACCCCAATCCTGACCAAGCCACGTACCCCAATCCTGACCAGGCCACGTACCCCAATCCTGACCAGGCCACGTACCCCCCGATCCTGACCAGGCCACGTACCCCCCGATCCTGACCAGGCCACATACCCCCCGATCCTGACCAGGCCACATACCCCCCGATCCTGACCAGGCCACATACCCCCCGATCCTGACCATGCCACATACCCCCTGATCCTGATCATGCCACATACCCCCTGATCCTGATCATGCCACATACCCCCTGATCCTGATCATGCCACATACCCCCTGATCCTGACCAGGCCACATACCCCCTGATCCTGACCAGGCCACATACCCCCTGATCCTGACCAGGCCACATACCCCCTGATCCTGACCAGGCCACATACCCCCTGATCCTGACCATGCCACATACCCCCTGATCTTGACCATGCCACATACCCCCTGATCCTGACCATGCCACATACCCCCTGATCCTGATCATGCCACATACCCCCTGATCCTGACCAGGCCACATACCCCAATCCTGACCAGGCCACATACCCCCTGATCTTGACCATGCCACATACCCCCTGATCCTGACCAGGCCACATACCCCCTGATCCTGACCATGCCACATACCCCCTGATCCTGATCATGCCACATACCCCCTGATCCTGACCAGGCCACATACCCCCTGATCCTGACCAGGCCACATACCCCCTGATCCTGACCAGGCCACATACCCCCTGATCCTGACCAGGCCACATACCCCCTGATCCTGACCAGGCCACATACCCCCTGATCCTGACCAGGCCACATACCCCCTGATCCTGACCAGGCCACATACCCCCTGATCCTGACCAGGCCACATACCCCCTGATCCTGACCAGGCCACATACCCCCTGATCCTGACCAGGCCACATACCCCCTGATCCTGACCATGCCACATACGCCCCGATCCTGACCATGCCACATACCCCCCGATCCTGACCAGGCCACATACCCCCTGATCCTGACCAGGCCACATACCCCCCGATCCTGATCAGGCCACATACCCCCTGATCCTGATCATGCCACATACCCCCCGATCCTGACCATGCCACATACCCCCTGATCCTGATCATGCCACATACCCCCTGATCCTGACCATGCCACATACCCCCTGATCCTGACCATGCCACATACGCCCCAATCCTGACCATGCCACATACACCCTGATCCTGACCATGCCACATACGCCCTGATCCTGACCATGCCACATACCCCCTGATCCTGACCAGGCCACATACCCCCCGATCCTGATCAGGCCACATACCCCCTGATCCTGATCATGCCACATACCCCCCGATCCTGACCAGGCCACATACCCCCCGATCCTGACCAGGCCACATACCCCCTGATCCTGACCAGGCCACATACCCCCTGATCCTGACCATGCCACATACCCCCTGATCCTGACCATGCCACATACCCCCTGATCCTGATCATGCCACATACCCCCTGATCCTGACCAGGCCACATACCCCCTGATCCTGACCAGGCCACATACGCCCTGATCCTGACCATGCCACATACCCCCTGATCCTGACCAGGCCACATACCCCCCGATCCTGATCAGGCCACATACCCCCTGATCCTGATCATGCCACATACCCCCCGATCCTGACCAGGCCACATACCCCCTGATCCTGACCAGGCCACATACCCCCTGATCCTGACCATGCCACATACCCCCTGATCCTGACCAGGCCACATACCCCCCGATCCTGATCAGGCCACATACCCCCTGATCCTGATCATGCCACATACCCCCCGATCCTGACCAGGCCACATACCCCCTGATCCTGACCATGCCACATACCCCCTGATCCTGACCAGGCCACATACCCCCTGATCCTGACCAGGCCACATAACCCCTGATCCTGACCATGCCACATACGCCCTGATCCTGACCATGCCACATACCCCCTTATCCTGACCATGCCACATACCCCCTGATCCTGATCATGCCACATACCCCCTGATCCTGACCATGCCACATACGCCCTGATCCTGACCATGCCACATACCCCCTGATCCTGACCAGGCCACATACCCCCCGATCCTGATCAGGCCACATACCCCCTGATCCTGATCATGCCACATACCCCCCGATCCTGACCAGGCCACATACCCCCTGATCCTGACCAGGCCACATACCCCCTGATCCTGACCAGGCCACATACCCCCTGATCCTGACCAGGCCACATACGCCCTGATCCTGACCATGCCACATACCCCCTGATCCTGACCAGGCCACATACCCCCCGATCCTGATCAGGCCACATACCCCCTGATCCTGATCATGCCACATACCCCCCGATCCTGACCATGCCACATACCCCCTGATCCTGACCAGGCCACATACCCCCTGATCCTGACCAGGCCACATAACCCCTGATCCTGACCATGCCACATACGCCCTGATCCTGACCATGCCACATACCCCCTTATCCTGACCATGCCACATACCCCCTGATCCTGATCATGCCACATACCCCCTGATCCTGACCAGGCCACATACCCCCTGATCCTGACCAGGCCACATACCCCCTGATCCTGACCAGGCCACATACCCCCTGATCCTGACCAGGCCACATACCCCCTGATCCTGACCATGCCACATACCCCCCGATCCTGACCAGGCCACATACTCCCCGATCCTGACCAGGCCACATACCCCCTGATCCTGACCATGCCACATACCCCCTGATCCTGATCATGCCGCATACCCCCCGATCCTGACCAGGCCACATACCCCCTGATCCTGACCATGCCACATACCCCCTGATCCTGATCATGCCACATACCCCCTGATCCTGACCAGGCCACATACCCCCTGATCCTGACCATGCCACATACCCCCTGATCCTGACCAGGCCACATACCCCCCGATCCTGACCAGGCCACATACCCCCTGATCCTGACCAGGCCACATACCCCCTGATCCTGGCCATGCCACATACCCCCTGATCCTGATCATGCCACATACCCCCTGATCCTGATCATGCCACATACCCCCTGATCCTGATCATGCCACATACCCCCTGATCCTGACCATGCCACATACCCCCTGATCCTGACCATGCCACATACCCCCTGATCCTGATCATGCCACATACCCCCTGATCCTGATCATGCCACATACCCCCTGATCCTGACCATGCCACATACCCCCTGATCCTGATCATGCCACATACCCCCCGATCCTGACCAGGCCACATACCCCCCGATCCTGACCAGGCCACATACCCCCCGATCCTGACCATGCCACATACCCCCTGATCCTGATCATGCCACATACCCCCTGATCCTGACCAGGCCACATACCCCCCGATCCTGACCAGGCCACATACCCCCTGATCCTGACCATGCCACATACCCCCTGATCCTGATCATGCCACATACCCCCTGATCCTGACCATGCCACATACCCTCCGATCCTGACCAGGCCACGTTCCCTGCCTCCCGATCCTGACCAGGCCACGTACCCCCCAATTCCTGACAAGGCCATGTCCCCCCCCCGATCCTGACCACGCCGCATACTTCCCCACTCCCGACTCTGACCAGGCCACGTACCCCCCAATCCTGACCAGGCCACATACCCCACAATCCTGACAAGGCCACGTACCCCCCCCCCCCCCGGATCCTGACCAGGTCGCTTACCCCCCCTACCCTGAACAAGACCAGGCTATTTCCCCCCCTCAATCCTGACCAGGCCACGTATCCCCTTGATCCTGACCAGGCCATGTGGCACCACCGGTCCTGATCAGCCATATTTAGATTTTTTATGCGGTTTAAACAGATGTAAAAATGTGTCTTATTCGGATTTTCAGATCATTTTTGCCTCTTTAGTGACAGGGGCCCAGATTTTATGCTCATACTTTTTTTGCAGATATCCGTGGAATAATAAAGAATTATGGTTGCTCTTTTTAGTCAATTAATGGGGGTGACTGGACTTATTCAGTGCCGTGTCTCCTCCAGAGCTGGACTCACAAGACTGGGGCGACGTTCCATGCATTGGTGGTGGGCGCAGCCACGTCCCGTTCATTTTGTTGCCTGAGCTGGATAGAGCTGCATAAAACCTAACGTTGCACCATTCTTCCCTGCTTCTGAGCTGCACAAACCTGTGGCCTCATTCAGTGACCGCGCTCCGAGCCTGTGCAGTGGATCCGCGGTCACTAAAGCCTGGAGCGGTGATGGTTGTATGCTCCATCTTGGGGCGCGCTGACACCCCCATATACCGCGACCGTGTGCGGTGCGATCATTTATCGGATAGCGCCTGCTCCAATGTTATTTGATTTGTCAAATTTGGAGCCGTTTCCAGTTTTACAAAATCTACAGAAAAAAAAAAATTCTAGGATCTGAAAAGAAAAGATGATTAATAATCAGAGGAACGAGACGAGGCGCACAAGTGACTGCTCAATAACTAAACCCGCAGAGCTCGCCTGTATCCGGCCGTCCTATAGACAATGAATGGAGCGGCGGTCACTGAGCGCACTGTGTCCAGACGAGGCGCACAAGTGACTGCTCAATAAATAAACCCGCAGAGCTCGCCTGTATCCGGCCGTCCTATAGACAATGAATGGAGCGGCGGTCACTGAGCGCACTGTGTCCAGACGAGGCGCACAAGTGACTGCTCAATAACTAAACCCGCAGAGCTCGCCTGTATCCGGCCGTCCCACAGACAATGAATGGAGCGGCGGTCACTGAGCGCACTGTGTCCAGACGAGGCGCACAAGTGACTGCTCAATAACTAAACCCGCAGAGCTCGCCTGTATCCGGCCGTCCTATAGACAATGAATGGAGCGGCGGTCACTGAGCGCACTGTGTCCAGACGAGGCGCACAAGTGACTGCTCAATAAATAAACCCGCAGAGCTCGCCTGTATCCGGCCGTCCTATAGACAATGAATGGAGCGGCGGTCACTGAGCGCACTGTGTCCAGACGAGGCGCACAAGTGACTGCTCAATAAATAAACCCGCAGAGCTCACCTGTATCCAGCCGTCCTATAGACAATGAATGGAGCGGCAGTCACTGAGCGCACTGTGTACAGACGAGGCGCACAAGTGACTGCTCAATAACTAAACCCGCAGAGCTCGCCTGTATCCGGCCGTCCTATAGACAATGAATGGAGCGGCAGTCACTGAGCGCACTGTGTACAGACGAGGCGCACAAGTGACTGCTCAATAACTAAACCCGCAGAGCTCGCCTGTATCCGGCCGTCCTATAGACAATGAATGGAGCGGCAGTCACTGAGCGCACTGTGTCCAGACGAGGCGCACAAGTGACTGCTCAATAACTAAACCCGCAGAGCTCGCCTGTATCCAGCCATCCTATAGACAATGAATGGAGCGGCGGTCACTGAGCGCACTGTGTCCAGACGAGGCGTACAAGTGACTGCTCAATAACTAAACCCGCAGAGCTCGCCTGTATCCGGCCATCCTATAGACAATGAATGGAGCGGCGGTCACTGAGCGCACTGTGTCCAGACGAGGCGCACAAGTGACTGCTCAATAACTAAACCCGCAGAGCTCGCCTGTATCCGGCCGTCCTATAGACAATGAATGGAGCGGCGGTCACTGAGCGCACTGTGTCCAGACGAGGCGCACAAGTGACTGCTCAATAACTAAACCCGCAGAGCTCGCCTGTATCCGGCCGTCCTATAGACAATGAATGGAGCGGCGGTCACTGAGCGCACTGTGTCCAGACAAGGCGCACAAGTGACTGCTCAATAACTAAACCCGCAGAGCTCGCCTGTATCCGGCCGTCCTATAGACAATGAATGGAGCGGCGGTCACTGAGTGCACTGTGTACAGACGAGGCGCACAAGTGACTGCTCAATAACTAAACCCGCAGAGCTCGCCTGTATCCGGCTGTCCTATAGACAATGAATGGAGCGGCGGTCACTGAGCGCACTGTGTCCAGACGAGGCGCACAAGTGACTGCTCAATAACTAAACCCGCAGAGTTCGCCTGTATCCGGCCGTCCTATAGACAATGAATGGAGCGGCGGTCACTGAGCGCACTGTGTCCAGACGAGGCGCACAAGTGACTGCTCAATAACTAAACCCGCAGAGCTCGCCTGTATCCGGCCGTCCTATAGACAATGAATGGAGCGGCGGTCACTGAGCGCACTGTGTCCAGACGAGGCGCACAAGTGACTGCTCAATAACTAAACCCGCAGAGCTCGCCTGTATCCGGCCATCCTATAGACAATGAATGGAGCGGCGGTCACTGAGCGCACTGTGTCCAGACGAAGCGTACAAGTGACTGCTCAATAACTAAACCCGAAGAGCTCGCCTGTATCCGGCCGTCCTATAGACAATGAATGGAGCGGCGGTCACTGAGCGCACTGTGTCCAGACGAGGCGCACAAGTGACTGCTCAATAACTAAACCCGCAGAGCTCGCCTGTATCTGGCTGTCCTATAGACAATGAATGGAGCGGCGGTCACTGAGCGCACTGTGTCCAGACGAGGCGCACAAGTGACTGCTCAATAACTAAACCCGCAGAGCTCGCTTGTATCCGGCCGTCCTATAGACAATGAATGGAGCGGCGGTCACTGAGCGCACTGTGTACAGACGAGGCGCACAAGTGACTGCTCAATAACTAAACCTGCAGAGCTCGCCTGTATCCGGCCGTCCTATAGACAATGAATGGAGCGGCGGTCACTGAGCGCACTGTGTACAGACGAGGCGCACAAGTGACTGCTCAATAACTAAACCTGCAGAGTTCGCCTGTATCCGGCCGTCCTATAGACAATGAATGGAGCGGCGGTAACTGAGCGCACTGTGTCCAGACGAGGCGCACAAGTGACTGCTCAATAACTAAACCCGCAGAGCTCGCCTGTATCCGGCCGTCCTATAGACAATGAATGGAGCGGCGGTCACTGAGCGCACTGTGTACAGACGAGGCGCACAAGTGACTGCTCAATAACTAAACCTGCAGAGTTCGCCTGTATCCGGCCGTCCTATAGACAATGAATGGAGCGGCGGTAACTGAGCGCACTGTGTCCAGACGAGGCGCACAAGTGACTGCTCAATAACTAAACCCGCAGAGCTCGCTTGTATCCGGCCGTCCTATAGACAATGAATGGAGCGGCGGTCACTGAGCGCACTGTGTACAGACGAGGCGCACAAGTGACTGCTCAATAACTAAACCTGCAGAGCTCGCCTGTATCCGGCCGTCCTATAGACAATGAATGGAGCGGCGGTCACTGAGCGCACTGTGTACAGACGAGGCGCACAAGTGACTGCTCAATAACTAAACCTGCAGAGTTCGCCTGTATCCGGCCGTCCTATAGACAATGAATGGAGCGGCGGTAACTGAGCGCACTGTGTCCAGACGAGGCGCACAAGTGACTGCTCAATAACTAAACCCGCAGAGCTCGTCTGTATCCGGCCGTCCTATAGACAATGAATGGAGCGGCGGTCACTGAGCGCACTGTGTACAGACGAGGCGCACAAGTGACTGCTCAATAACTAAACCCGCAGAGCTCATCTGTATCCGGCCGTCCTATAGACAATGAATGGAGCGGCGGTCACTGAGCGCACTGTGTACAGACGAGGCGCACAAGTGACTGCTCAATAACTAAACCCGCAGAGCTCGCCTGTATCCGGCCATCCTATAGACAATGAATGGAGCGGCGGTCACTGAGCGCACTGTGTCCAGACGAGGCGCACAAGTGACTGCTCAATAACTAAACCCGCAGAGCTCATCTGTATCCGGCCGTCCTATAGACAATGAATGGAGCGGCGGTCACTGAGCGCACTGTGTACAGACGAGGCGCACAAGTGACTGCTCAATAACTAAACCCGCAGAGCTCGCCTGTATCCGGCCATCCTATAGACAATGAATGGAGCGGCGGTCACTGAGCTCACTGTGTCCAGACGAGGCGCACAAGTGACTGCTCAATAAATAAACCCGCAGAGCTCGCCTGTATCCGGCCGTCCCATAGACAATGAATGGAGCGGCGGTCACTGAGTGCACTGTGTCCAGACGAGGCGCACAAGTGACTGCTCAATAACTAAACCCGCAGAGTTCGCCTGTATCCGGCCGTCCTATAGACAATGAATGGAGCGGCGGTCACTGAGTGCACTGTGTCCAGACGAGGCGCACAAGTGACTGCTCAATAACTAAACCCGCAGAGCTCGTCTGTATCCGGCCGTCCTATAGACAATGAATGGAGCGGCGGTCACTGAGCGCACTGTGTCCAGACGAGGCGTACAAGTGACTGCTCAATAAATAAACCCGCAGAGCTCGCCTGTATCCGGCCGTCCTATAGACAATGAATGGAGCGGCGGTCACTGAGCGCACTGTGTCCAGACGAGGCGCACAAGTGACTGCTCAATAACTAAACCCGCAGAGCTCGCCTGTATCCGGCCGTCCTATAGACAATGAATGGAGCGGCAGTCACTGAGTGCACTGTGTCCAGACGAGGCGCACAAGTGACTGCTCAATAACTAAACCCGCAGAGCTCGCCTGTATCCGGCCGTCCTATAGACAATGAATGGAGCGGCGGTCACTGAGCTCACTGTGTCCAGACGAGGCGCACAAGTGACTGCTCAATAAATAAACCCGCAGAGTTCGCCTGTATCCGGCCGTCCCATAGACAATGAATGGAGCGGCGGTCACTGAGTGCACTGTGTCCAGACGAGGCGCACAAGTGACTGCTCAATAACTAAACCTGCAGAGCTCGCCTGTATCCGGCCGTCCTATAGACAATGAATGGAGCGGCGGTCACTGAGCTCACTGTGTCCAGACGAGGCGCACAAGTGACTGCTCAATAAATAAACCCGCAGAGTTCGCCTGTATCCGGCCGTCCCATAGACAATGAATGGAGCGGCGGTCACTGAGTGCACTGTGTCCAGACGAGGCGCACAAGTGACTCTGCTCAATAAATAAACCCGCAGACAGGGTGGATAAAAATCTTGATTTTTTTAAAAAAATCAAAGAAATCAGATTTTTTTGATTTAAATCAGATTTTTTTGATTTAAATCATTTGATTTAAATCAGATTTTTTAATCAAGTTGTACACAAGCAAAACTTTGTCTTTTTGCAAATCTAATTGTTTTACACAAATAAAAATATTAAAACAGTTGATTATGAAACCTAATAATTTTTATTTGCACTATTAAACACTCAGAATTGAACTACAGAGAGTAAGTAGTTTTTAACAATAGCCTATCTCTAACGTTTGAAGTAAGCAAACATCTTCAGTGAATACATCAGTCCTTTAAGCCTACTGTTTATTTAGGACTTTTAATAGGAAAACCAGTTGTCCTGCTTTAGCAGTTCCTAAGCGGTTAATTGCCAGACTTACCACTAGTACTAGGCTCCTGGTGCATAAGAAGCTGTGGGGGTTCATTGACATTAGTTGTATCACTATCAACATCTTCATTTCCCTTCTGGTTGCAGTTTTCATAATGTGATTTCAAACGGCAAACAAGTCCTTGGATATCCTTTTGACAGTATTTGCACTTTGCTCTTGCACCTTTCTTTCCAAGATCTGCTGCTGGCATCTCAACAAAATGAACCCAAATAGGGTCTCTCTTACGACCTGCTGCCATGGCTCACACAGATCACTTATGAAGTTTGATTGTTACTACAGCCTGAGCCAAGCACTGCTGATGTTACTACAGCCTGAGCCAAGTACTGCTGACTATCCAACAAGTTTGGGCATGTCAACTGAATGCAGGGAAAAAGAAACTAAACCAAAACTGAAACCAAGCTAGAAGTGTGGAATTAAAGGGGCAGTATGAACAAAATGTGGAGGCTATTAATAGTTTATACAATTAAGACATGCTGCTTTTAAACACCTACCTATTGCCATATAGTAAAACAAAAAAGATTTTTACTTACTTTGGGGTCCCCCCCTCACCCTGGCGTTAGATCGTTGCCCCTAGTTTCGTCCGTGTAACTATGGGCGCACATGCACACTGCTCTCACTTCTCATTTTAATCGTGATTTATATTAAAAAAAATCTTTTGATTTAAATCGTGATTTAAATCATGATTTAAATCGGCGTGATTTAAATCAATCCACCCTGCCCGCAGAGCTCGCCTGTATCCAGCCGTCCTATAGACAAAGAAAAAAGCAGCGGTCACTGAGCGCACTGTGTCCACACGAGGCGCACAAGTGACTCTGCTCAATAAATAAAACCTGCAGAGTTCGCCTGTATCCGGCTGTCCTATAGACAATGAATGGAGCGGCGGTCACTGAGCGCACTGTGTCCAGACGAGGCGCACAAGTGACTCTGCTCAATAAATAAAACCTGCAGAGCTCGTCTGTATCCAGCCGTCCTATAGACAATGAATGGAGCGGCGGTCACTGAGCGCACTGTGTACAGACGAGGCGCACAAGTGACTGCTCAATAACTAAACCCGCAGAGCTCGCCTGTATCCAGCCGTCCTATAGACAATGAATGGAGCGGCGGTCACTGAGCGCACTGTGTCCAGACGAGGCGCACAAGTGACTGCTCAATAAACCCGCAGAGTTCGCCTTTATCCGGCCGTCCTATAGACAATGAATGGAGCGGCGGTCACTGAGCGCACTGTGTCCAGACGAGGCGCACAAGTGACTGCTCAATAACTAAACCCGCAGAGCTCGCCTGTATCCAGCCGTCCTATAGACAATGAATGGAGCGGCGGTCACTGAGCGCACTGTGTACAGACGAGGCGCACAAGTGACTGCTCAATAAACCCGCAGAGCTCGCCTGTATCCGGCCGTCCTATAGACAATGAATGGAGCGGCGGTCACTGAGCGCACTGTGTACAGACGAGGAGCACAAGTGACTGCTCAATAACTAAACCCGCAGAGCTCGCCTGTATCCGGCCATCCTATAGACAATGAATGGAGCGGCGGTCACTGAGCGCACTGTGTACAGACGAGGCGCACAAGTGACTCTGCTCAATAAATAAACCCGCAGAGCTCGCCTGTATCCAGCCGTCCTATAGACAATGAATGGAGCGGCGGTCACTGAGCGCACTGTGTCCAGACGAGGCGTACAAGTGACTCTGCTCAATAAATAAACCCGCAGAGCTCGCCTGTATCCGGCCGTCCTATAGACAATGAATGGAGCGGCGGTCACTGAGTGCACTGTGTACAGACGAGGCGCACAAGTGACTGCTCAATAACTAAACCCGCAGAGCTCGTCTGTATCCGGCCGTCCTATAGACAATGAATGGAGCGGCGGTCACTGAGTGCACTGTGTCCAGACGAGGCGCACAAGTGACTGCTCAATAACTAAACCCGCAGAGCTCACCTGTATCCGGCCGTCCTATAGACAATGAATGGAGCGGCGGTCACTGAGTGCACTGTGTCCAGACGAGGCGCACAAGTGACTGCTCAATAACTAAACCCGCAGAGCTCACCTGTATCCGGCCGTCCTATAGACAATGAATGGAGCGGCGGTCACTGAGTGCACTGTGTACAGACGAGGCGTACAAGTGACTGCTCAATAACTAAACCCGCAGAGCTCGCCTGTATCCGGCCGTCCCATAGACAATGAATGGAGCGGCGGTCACTGAGCGCACTGTGTCCAGACGAGCGGATCCGATAGCTCTCACCGGTCCCGCAGACGCGGGTGACACTTCCCTGCTTTTACCTTCCGCACATGTAAGGACTATCCTGCGCCCCCCGACCCTATAGCGAGGGCTCACCGGAGTAGGACAGGCCGGCGATCTGCAGGTACAGCTCTTCTTCAGAGAAGCTTTCGGGTAACATGAGGAATGAGGCGATCACCGCGCTCTTCAGGTTCGCGGTCAGCGCTGTCTGGAGCCGCGCGTCCTCTTTCTGCACCAGAATTTTCACCTGTAATAATAATAATCATCACATAAACACATAAAGGCTCGGGTCACCGCTGATCCCCGCACTGTGCACCAGGGGGCGACACAGACCGATATCAGGCTCCCTGCCAGACCCGGCACAGGACACCTTCACCCCCCCCCCCGAGGACGTCGCCAATATGGAGAGTAATGCAGCTTCTAGGAAGGAGGACGGAGGACGGACAGGCGAATAACGGCAATAATGCGCTAAATTACACAACGCGGTGGAGAAGTAACGTAGCGCCATCTAGTGGAGAACAGGAGAACGGTCAGCTCCACGCAATATGGAGGAAATTCTGGTGTCATGAAGCAAAACAGAGACATATATATATTATATATACACACGGCGCGGAGAAAACCACCGGGACAAACGTCCGTCATTGCATTTAGCATTGTTAATCAGTTCTATTGCTCCCAGTGTATAACCTCCGCCCCCCCAGTGTATAACCTCCGCCCCCCCCAGTGTATAACCTCCGCCCCCCCCAGTGTATAACCTCCGCCCCCCCCCCAGTGTATAACCTCCGCCCCCCCAGTGTATAACCTCCGCCCCCCCAGTGTATAACCTCCGCCCCTCCCCCCAGTGTATAACCTCCGCCCCCCCCCCCGGTGTATAACCTCCGCCCCCCCCCCCGGTGTATAACCTCCGCCCCCCAGTGTATAACCTCCGCCCCCCCCAGTGTATAACCTCCGCCCCCCCCAGTGTATAACCTCCGCCCCCCCAGTGTATAACCTCCGCCCCCCCAGTGTATAACCTCCGCCCCCCAGTGTATAACCTCCGCCCCCCCAGTGTATAACCTCCGCCCCCCCCCCAGTGTATAACCTCCGCCCCCCCCCCAGTGTATAACCTCCGCCCCCCCCCCAGTGTATAACCTCCGCCCCCCCCCCAGTGTATAACCTCCGCCCCCCCCAGTGTATAACCTCCGCCCCCCCCCGGTGTATAACCTCCGCCCCCCCCCCCCGGTGTATAACCTCCGCCCCCCCCGGTGTATAACCTCCGCCCCCCCCCGGTGTATAACCTCCGCCCCCCCCCGGTGTATAACCTCCGCCCCCCCCCCCCCCGGTGTATAACCTCCGCCCCCCCCAGTGTATAACCTCCGCACCCCCCCCAGTGTATAACCTCCGCACCCCCAGTGTATAACCTCCGCCCCCCCCAGTGTATAACCTCCGCACCCCCCCAGTGTATAACCTCCGCACCCCCCCAGTGTATAACCTCCGCACCCCCCCAGTGTATAACCTCCGCACCCCCCCAGTGTATAACCTCCGCACCCCCCCAGTGTATAACCTCCGCCCCCCCAGTGTATAACCTCCGCCCCCCCAGTGTATAACCTCCGCCCCCCCAGTGTATAACCTCCGCCCCCCCAGTGCATAACCTCCGCACCCCCAGTGCATAACCTCCGCCCCCCCAGTGCATAACCTCCGCCCCCCCAGTGCATAACCTCCGCCCCCCCAGTGTATAACCTCCGCCCCCCCAGTGTATAACCTCCGCCCCCCCAGTGTATAACCTCCGCCCCCCCAGTGTATAACCTCCGCCCCCCCAGTGTATAACCTCCGCCCCCCCAGTGTATAACCTCCGCCCCCCCAGTGTATAACCTCCGCCCCCCCAGTGTATAACCTCCGCCCCCCCAGTGTATAACCTCCGCCCCCCCAGTGTATAACCTCCGCCCCCCAGTGTATAACCTCCGCCCCCCCAGGCCATCTGCCATTACTACCCTGTGACAGAGCGGTCGGGGGTGCGGAGCTCACAGATACCAGCGCATCCTGTAATAGGAGTCACCGGGTAACAATGTGTTCCTGATATTTCCCCTTCTGGATCTCCTCCATCACCTGTGTCTAATATTATTGAGAAGTGGAAAGAACAGCAGCAACTCAGCCCCAAAGTGAAGACCCCGTAATGTTACAGAGCGGGGGGCCGAGTGCTGAGGCGCAGAGGGCAGAAAAGTCCCCACCGCTCTGCTGCCCCCATAACTGCAGAGTCCAGACCTCCTCTGGGAACATCAGCACAAACACTGCGACCGCTGGGGGCTTCATGACTGAGCAGCTACAGCCGTACATCACCAAGCACAACCCGAGCAGCCACAGCCGTACATCACCAAGCACAACCCGAGCAGCCACAGCCGTACATGACCAAGCACAATGCCGAGCAGCCACAGCCGTACATGACCAAGCACAATGCCGAGCAGCTGCAGCCGTACATCACCAAGCACAATGCCGAGCAGCTACAGCCGTACATCACCAGGCACAATGCCGAGCAGCTGCAGCCGTACATCACCAAGTACAATGCCGAGCCATACATCACCAAGCACAATGCCGAGCAGCTGCAGCCGCACATCCCCAAGTACAATGCCGAGCCATACATCACCAAGCACAATGCCGAGCAGCCACAGCCGTACATCACCAAGCACAATGCCGAGCAGCCACAGCCGTACATCACCAAGCACAATGCCGAGCCATACATCACCAAGCACAATGCCGAGCAGCCACAGCCGTACATCACCAAGCACAATGCCGAGCCATACATCACCAAGCACAATGCCGAGCAGCTGCAGCCGCACATCCCCAAGTACAATGCCGAGCCATACATCACCAAGCACAATGCCGAGCAGCCACAGCCGTACATCACCAAGCACAATGCCGAGCCATACATCACCAAGCACTATGCCGAGCAGCTGCAGCCGCACATCACCAAGTACAATGCCGAGCCATACATCACCAAGCACAATGCCGAGCAGCCACAGCCGTACATCACCAAGCACAATGCCGAGCAGCCACAGCTGTACATCACCAAGCACAATGCCGAGCAGCCACAGCCGTACATCACCAAGCACAATGCCGAGCAGCTGCAGCCGCACATCACCAGGTACAATGCCGAGCCATACATCACCAAGCACAATGCCGAGCAGCTACAGCCGTACATCACCAAGCACAATGCCGAGCAGCTACAGCCGTACATCACCAAGCACAATGCCGAGCAGCCACAGCCGTACATGATCAAGCACAATGCCGAGCAGCCACAGCCGTACATCACCAAGCACAATGCCGAGCAGCTGCAGCCGTACATCACCAAGCACAATGCCGAGCAGCCGCAGCCGTACATCACCAAGCACAATGCCGAGCAGCCACAGCCGTACATCACCAGGCACAATGCCGAGCAGCTACAGCCGTACATCACCAGGCACAATGCCGAGCAGCTACAGCCGTACATGACCAAGCACAATGCCGAGCAGCTACAGCCGTACATGACAAAGCACAATGCCGAGCAGCTACAGCCGTACATCACCAGGCACAATGCCGAGCAGCTACAGCCGTACATGACCAAGCACAATGCCGAGCAGCTGCAGCCGCACATCACCAAGTACAATGCCGAGCAGCTACAGCCGTACATCACCAAGTACAATGCCAAGCCATACATCACCAAGCACAATGCCGAGCAGCTACAGCCGTGCATCACCAAGCACAATGCCAAGCAGCCACAGCCGTACATCACCAAGCACAATGCCGAGCAGCTGCAGCCGTACATCACCAAGCACAATGCCGAGCAGCTGCAGCCGTACATCACCAAGTACAATGCCGAGCCATACACCACCAAGCACAATGCCGAGCAGCTGCAGCCGTACATCACCAAGTACAATGCCGAGCCATACACCACCAAGCATAATGCCGAGCAGCTACAGCCGTACATCACCAAGCACAATGCTGAGCCGTACATCACCGCCGTACATCACCAAGCACAATGCTGAGCCATACATCACCAAGCACAATGCCGAGCAGCTACAGCCGTACATCACCAAGTACAATGCCGAGCCATACACCACTAAGCACAATGCCGAGCCGTACATCACCAAGCACAATGCCGAGCCGTACATCACCAAGCATAATGCCGAGCCGTACATCACCAAGCACAATGCCGAGCCGTACATCACCAAGCACAATGCCGAGCCGTACATCACCAAGCACAATGCCGAGCCGTACATCACCAAGCACAATGCCGAGCCGTACATCACCAAGCACAATGCCGAGCCGTACATCACCAAGCACAATGCCGAGCCGTACATCACCAAGCACAATGCCGAGCCGTACATCACCAAGCACAATGCCGAGCCGTACATCACCAAGCACAATGCCGAGCCGTACATCACCAAGCACAATGCCGAGCCGTACATCACCAAGCACAATGCCGAGCCGTACATCACCAAGCACAATGCCGAGCCGTACATCACCAAGCACAATGCCGAGCCGTACATCACCAAGCACAATGCCGAGCCGTACATCACCAAGCGTAATGCCGAGCCGTACATCACCAAGCGCAATGCCGAGCCATACACAACCAAGCACAATGCAGAGCCGTACATCAAGCGCAATGCCGAGCCGTACATCACCAAGCGCAATGCCGAGCCCTACATCACCAAGCACAATGCCGAGCCCTACATCACCAAGCACAATGCCGAGCCATACATCACCAAGCACAATGCCGAGCCATACATCACCAAGCACAATGCCGAGCCATACATCACCAAGCACAATGCCGAGCCGTACATCACCAAGCACAATGCCAAGCCGTACATCACCAAGCACAATGCCGAGCTGTACATCACCAAGCACAATGCTGAGCCGCACATCACCAAGCACAATGCTGAGCCGCACATCACCAAGCACAATGCTGAGCCATACATCACCAAGCACAATGCCGAGCCGTACATCACCAAGCACAATGCCGAGCCGTACATCACCAAGCACAATGCCGAGCTGTACATCACCAAGCACAATGCCGAGCCATACATCACCAAGCACAATGCCGAGCCGTACATCACCAAGCACAATGCCGAGCTGTACATCACCAAGCACAATGCCGAGCCATACATCACCAAGCACAATGCCGAGCCGTACATCACCAAGCACAATGCCGAGCCGTACATCACCAAGCACAATGCTGAGCGTTGGATGGATCGGTGTAAAGCTGCCGACAGTGGATTCTGGAGGAGACGTGTTCTGTGCAGGGATGGATCACACTTCTCTAGCTGCAGCTGATGGAGGAGTCTGGGTTTTTATGATGGAGGATGTTACCCCCTGACTGCATTGTGCCCCTGTACAGATGGTGGAGGAGGAGGATGATGCTCCGGCTGTTATCAGGGGCGGCCGCTGCCTCATAGCTCCACTGATGGGACATTTTACTGCTTCAGCCCAATTCACACAATTGCAGTTTCCGGCTGTGAAGATGTAATTTACCCTCTCACTGTATATGCTGTGATACTATGTCATGATATGTATATTTCCCTGGTTGTATTAGTTGTAATTCATGTATTTTCTTGGGGGAGCTACTGGTCTCAATGTGTCTCTCTCATACAATTGTAGTCTTGGCATCTAATGTGATTATGTAAATAGCCTGTCCTCTTCTTTCCAGAGTTGTGTATCTAGTCTGTAATTGCATTGGCCAGTGAAGGAATAGTCATTGTTCTGCACAGCAGGGGATCCCTTCATCTAATGTGGCTGGCAGACATATCGGAGCCCTGTGATGGACCAAACCATTGATGATAGGATGTGTGACCCCTACCCCCTGAACAAACATGGTGGGCTGGTCAAGGAGCACAGACAATGCATTTCCCTTTTTGTAACTTCAGAGTGAGCTGAAACTTGGAAGAAGAAGGAGCCCCAGCCTGGGTGGCTGTGGACACGGACGGAGCTAGGCCTGTGTGGCGGCCCGTGGAATTGTGTGGAACTCTTTGGACTACTGTAAGGACGATTGCTTTGTAATCCGGTCCGAGGATTGTCGGCAAGGGCCCCCGAATCTGTTTTACGTGGACTTATCGTGTGCTGTTCCTGTATTCCTGTTAATAAACCTGTTGGATCGTCCCTCGGCCTCGTCCATCCTTTGCTCTGTTGTACAACCCCGTCACACCGGCATTGTGGTATCAGTTTGGAGAAGGCCTTTTTCTGCTCCCGATGACTGCTCCACATAAAGAAAGGTCCATACAGAGAAGGTTGGGGGAGCTGGGAGGAAGAACATGACGGCCGTACAGAGCCGGACCCCAGCCCCCGTCCGGACCCCAGCCCCCGTCCAACATCTTTAGGATGGCCTAAAACAGAGACTGGAATCCCGGCCCCCAACATCAGGGTCACCTCACAAATGCTCTTCAGGATGAAGGGGCAAAAATTCCTACAGACGCCTCCAAAACCTTATAGAAATCCCAGAAGAGCGGAGCCGTTAGAGCTGATCAGGGGCCATATTAATCTATGGATGTAGCTGGGGAACAGAGACGCTCCTGTACGGGGAATTCCTAGATGTCCCACTACTTCTATCCATATAATGTAAAGCCCGTGACTGGTAGCAGCGGTGATGTTACAAATACATTGTCCATCACCAATAAAGTCAGTCACTGAGTTCAGCAGCTCAGACAATGTAGACAACACAGGTCGCTGAGCTCAGTGACTGGCTGCAGCTGATGTAGAGGACACAGGCTCCTGAGCTCAGTGACTGGCTGCAGCTGATATAGAGGACACAGGCTCCTGAGCTCAGTGACTGGCTGCAGCTGATGTAGAGGACACAGGCTCCTGAGCTCAGTGACTGGCTGCAGCTGATGTAGAGGACACAGGCTCCTGAGCTCAGTGACTGGCTGCAGTTGATGTAGAGGACACAGGCTCCTGAGCTCAGTGACTGTCTGCAGCTGATGTAGAGGACACAGGCTCCTGAGCTCAGTGACTGGCTGCAGATGATATAGAGGACACAGGCTCCTGAGCTCAGTGACTGGCTGCAGCTGATGTAGAGGACACAGGATCCTGAGCTCAGTGACTGGCTGCAGCTGATGTAGAGGACACAGGCTCCTGAGCTCAGTGACTGGCTGCAGCTGATGTAGAGGACACAGGCTCCTGAGCTCAGTGACTGGCTGCAGCTGATATAGAGGACACAGGCTCCTGAGCTCAGTGACTGGCTGCAGCTGATGTAGAGGACACAGGCTCCTGAGCTCAGTGACTGGCTGCAGCTGATGTAGAGGACACAGGCTCCTGAGCTCAGTGACTGGCTGCAGCTGATGTAGAGGACACAGGATCCTGAGCTCAGTGACTGGCTGCAGCTGATGTAGAGGACACAGGCTCCTGAGCTCAGTGACTGGCTGCAGCTGATATAGATAATACATCTCAGTGACTGGCTGCAGCTGATGTAGAGGACACAGGCTCCTGAGCTCAGTGACTGGCTGCAGCTGATGTAGAGGACACAGGCTCCTGAGCTCAGTGACTGGCTGCAGTTGATGTAGAGGACACAGGCTCCTGAGCTCAGTGACTGTCTGCAGCTGATGTAGAGGACACAGGCTCCTGAGCTCAGTGACTGGCTGCAGATGATATAGAGGACACAGGCTCCTGAGCTCAGTGACTGGCTGCAGCTGATGTAGAGGACACAGGATCCTGAGCTCAGTGACTGGCTGCAGCTGATGTAGAGGACACAGGATCCTGAGCTCAGTGACTGGCTGCAGCTGATGTAGAGGACACAGGATCCTGAGCTCAGTGACTGGCTGCAGCTGATGTAGAGGACACAGGCTCCTGAGCTCAGTGACTGGCTGCAGCTGATGTAGAGGACACAGGCTCCTGAGCTCAGTGACTGGCTGCAGCTGATGTAGAGGACACAGGATCCTGAGCTCAGTGACTGGCTGCAGCTGATGTAGAGGACACAGGATCCTGAGCTCAGTGACTGGCTGCAGCTGATGTAGAGGACACAGGCTCCTGAGCTCAGTGACTGGCTGCAGCTGATATAGATAATACATCTCAGTGACTGGCTGCAGCGGTGATATGGTCACTGCTGCAGACAAAACAGAGCGGCGCACCAGCAGGAGTCGGCGCTGGACCTGGGGAGGATGAGAACTCTTTGACTGTTATTAAATGTTTGGGTTCCACTTTTCTAAAAGAAGAAACCCCCTTTAAGACTCATGGGGTACTCATCAGTCTACACCCCGGAGCGCTCCGTGTACCCGGCCGCTTTCATTTCATGACGTACCGGCTTGTGCAGGCGGCCGGCGACGTACAGCGTCCTCCAGTGCAGCAAATCCTCTACAAGCGCCTCGGTGCTGACCACCCCGTACTTTATCACCTGGAGAGAGGAAGCAAAGGGTTAATATATAATGGCAGAGAGGAGAGAAATCCACTGTGCTGCTCCCACCCCACAGATCACTAATCCAGTGGATGCGTCCCACCCCACAGATCATTCATCCGGTAGACGTGTCCCACCCCACAGATCATTCATCCGGTGGACGTGTCCCACCCCACAGATCATTCATCCAGTAGACGTGTCCCACCCCACAGATCATTCATCCAGTAGACGTGTCCCACCCCACAGATCATTCATCCAGTAGACGTGTCCCACCCCACAGATCATTCATCCGGTGGACGTGTCCCACCCCACAGATCATTCATCCGGTGGACGTGTCCCACCCCACAGATCATTCATCCAGTAGACGTGTCCCACCCCACAGATCATTCATCCGGTGGACGTGTCCCACCCCACAGATCATTCATCCGGTGGACGTGTCCCACCCCACAGATCATTCATCCGGTGGACGTGTCCCACCCCACAGATCATTCATCCGGTGGACGTGTCCCACCCCACAGATCATTCATCCGGTGGACGTGTCCCACCCCACAGATCATTCATCCGGTGGACGTGTCCCACCCCACAGATCATTCATCCGGTGGACGTGTCCCACCCCACAGATCATTCATCCGGTGGACGTGTCCCACCCCACAGATCATTCATCCAGTAGACGTGTCCCACCCTACAGATCATTCATCCGGTGGACGTGTCCCACCCCACAGATCATTCATCCGGTGGACGTGTCCCACCCCACAGATCATTCATCCAGTAGACGTGTCCCACCCTACAGATCACTAATCCAGTAGACGTGTCCCACCCCACAGATCATTAATCTGGTGGACGTGTCCCACCCCACAGATCATTCATCCGGTGGACGTGTCCCACCCCACAGATCATTCATCCGGTGGACGTGTCCCACCCCACAGATCATTCATCCGGTGGACGTGTCCCACCCCACAGATCATTCATCCGGTGGACGTGTCCCACCCCACAGATCATTCATCCGGTGGACGTGTCCCACCCCACAGATCATTCATCCGGTGGACGTGTCCCACCCCACAGATCATTCATCCGGTGGACGTGTCCTACCCCACAGATCATTAATCGAGGAATCAGGAGCTACTTGTAGAAATGGAAAAATGACAACTACCATTGGTGTAATCCAATAACCAGGTCTGTGCTCGGTGGCACCGAGTCGTGGTTGGAGGCGGCGGGGGACACGTCCTCACCATCATTGATGCCAGGACACAATGCAGGGGGAAAAAGTTACTTGCTCAGGTCTGTTCTCTTATATAGATATTAGGATTTGGTCGGGGTCTGCAATTCATTTAGGGGGTGTAAATATATCAGTGGCTCCGGTGTCTGATATTAACCCCCTGGTCTCAGGCTGTGATTTAAGATACAAACATACCAATTGTGCACTGCTCCCCCTCCCCAGGTCCAGCGCTGACTCTCTGCCGCTGCTCCCGGTGTCTGGTGTTGTCTGCAGCGGTGACGTCAAGTGAACATCTCTGCAGCCAATCACGGAGCTCAGCGGATCTGAACGACTCGTGCTGTCAACTTGGACAGAGCCAATGAGCTCACTGATTGGCTGCAGCGCTGTCGACATGATGTCAGACAATATCAGACCCTGGAAACAATGCTGGAGACTTAGCGCTGGACCCGGGGAGAGTGAGTCTAGACCTTTTTTGCTGCAGCTGGGGAGGTAATACTTATCTTACCGGTTCCGCTCCGCTTTCTGCACCCGGCTCCCGGTATTGATGTCTTTACAGGGACATGTGACGTCTTTTGCGGTGATCACAAAGATGGAAACATCATCCATGGAGACCCGGAGGCAGAGACCGGGGAAGGAGCCCGGTATGGAGGGAATCAGCCACGTTACCAGGGCTTCTCTCTCTGCTTCTGCACGGATTTGGTCCTTCTCGGCCACCGTAGAGACATCGTAGCCGCCCTTAAAGAGCATTTTACAAATTGCAAGTTTCAACCTGTAAGCCGGCTTTCACACTACGTTTTTTTAACATGCGTCCTAAACATTTTTTTAACGCAAAAACGGATGCAGTGCAAATGCGTTTTCATTTCAATGCATTTGCAATGGACTCGCGTCAACATGCGTCACATGCGTTTGCGTGCGTTATAGTGAGGATCCAGCGACTTGCAGTTTTTTAACTTTTTCAAAAACGCTACTTGTAGTGTTTTTGAGCTGCGTCCAAATACTGCAAATTGCTGGATCCTGACTATACTGCACGCAAACGCATGTGAACACTGGCGTGCTGATAGACAGGATCCTGCTTGCTCTACTGAGCATGCCCAGAAACCAGCCTCGGGTGATCAATTTCTCTCTCCCTCTCCTCTCTCTCTCCCCCTCCCTCTCTGTCCCCCACCTGAGAGCGGCAGAGGCTCGTAACCAAGGTAAACATTGGGTAACTTGCTTGGATACCCGATATTTACCTTGGTTACGTGTGCAGGGAGCCCGGCTCCTAGCAGCTGCAGACACTCGTAACCAAGGTAAATATCGGGTATCCAAGCAAGTTACCCGATGTGTACCTTGGTTACGAGCCTCCGCAGCTGTCAGATGCCGGCTCCCAGTCTCATGTTCAGTTCCCCTCACTCCCGATCACATGACTCCAATGCCTGCCCATAAACTTAAAGTGACAGGATCCTGCAAAATAATACATGCATTTTTCTTTGTAAAAACAGGAACCGCTTTTACAGCAAAAAAAGTAGTGTGAAAGCCGCCTTATTCCCATCTCCCCCTCAGCTCATTCTTATCTTTACATTTTATTATATGCACATTATTATTTTCATTTCTTATGTACACAAGATGATGCATTTCCCCTCTTCACACCCCTGTATACCCTGCATACCCTGTATACCCTGCATACGCTGTACACCCTGTATACCCTGCATACCCTGCATACCCTGTATACCCTGTATACCCTGCATACGCTGTATACCCTGCATACGCTGCATACCCTGCATATCCTGTATACCCTGCATACCCTGCATACCCTGCATACCCTGTATACCCTGTATACCCTGTATACCCTGCATACCCTGCATACCCTGCATACCCTGTATACCCTGTACACCCTGCATACCCTGTATACCCTGCATACCCTGCATACCCTGCATACCCTGCATACCCTGCATACCCTGCATACCCTGCATACCCTGTACACCCTGTATACCCTGCATACCCTGTATACCCTGCATACCCTGTACACCCTGTATACCCTGCATACGCTGTATACCCTGTACACCCTGTACACCCTGTACACCCTGCATACCCTGTACACCCTGTACACCCTGTACACCCTGTATACCCTGTACACCCTGTACACCCTGTACACCCTGCATACCCTGCATACCCTGTATACCCTGCATACCCTGTATACCCTGCATACCCTGTACACCCTGTATACCCTGCATACCCTGCATACCCTGTATACCCTGCATACCCTGTATACCCTGCATACCCTGTATACCCTGCATACCCTGCATACCCTGCATACCCTGTACACCCTGTATACCCTGCATACCCTGTATACCCTGCATACCCTGCATACCCTGCATACCCTGCATACCCTGTATACCCTGCATACCCTGTATACCCTGCATACCCTGTATACCCTGCATACCCTGTACACCCTGCACACCCTGTACACCCTGCATACCCTTTATACGCTGTACACCCTGCATACCCTGTACACCCTGCATACCCTGTACACCCTGCATACCCTTTATACCCTGTACACCCTGTATACCCTGTACACCCTGTATACCCTGTACACCCTGTATACCCTGTACACCCTGTATACCCTGCATACCCTGTACACCCTGTATACCCTGCATACCCTGCATACCCTGTATACCCTGCATACCCTGTATACCCTGCATACCCTGTATACCCTGCATACCCTGCATACCCTGTACACCCTGTATACCCTGCATACCCTGTATACCCTGCATACCCTGCATACCCTGTATACCCTGTATACCCTGCATACCCTGTATACCCTGCATACCCTGTATACCCTGCATACCCTGCATACCCTGCATACCCTGCATACCCTGTATACCCTGTATACCCTGTATACCCTGCATACCCTGCATACCCTGCATACCCTGCATACCCTGTATACCCTGTATACCCTGCATACCCTGTACACCCTGCATACCCTGTACACCCTGCATACCCTTTATACGCTGTACACCCTGCATACCCTGTACACCCTGCATACCCTGTACACCCTGCATACCCTTTATACGCTGTATACCCTGCATACCCTGTACACCCTGTACACCCTGTATACCCTGTACACCCTGTATACCCTGCATACCCTGTATACCCTGTATACCCTGCATACCCTGTATACCCTGCATACCCTGTATACCCTGCATACCCTGTATACCCTGCATACCCTGCATACCCTGCATACCCTGTATACCCTGTATACCCTGCATACCCTGCATACCCTGTATACCCTGTATACCCTGCATACCCTGCATACCCTGCATACCCTGCATACCCTGCATACCCTGTACACCCTGCATACCCTGTACACCCTGCATACCCTGTACACCCTGCATACCCTTTATACGCTGTACACCCTGCATACCCTGTACACCCTGCATACCCTGTACACCCTGCATACCCTTTATACGCTGTATACCCTGCATACCCTGTACACCCTGTATACCCTGTACACCCTGTATACCCTGTACACCCTGTATACCCTGTACACCCTGTATACCCTGTATACCCTGCATACCCTGTACACCCTGTATACCCTGCATACCCTGTATACCCTGCATACCCTGTATACCCTGCATACCCTGCATACCCTGCATACCCTGCATACCCTGCATACCCTGTATACCCTGCATACCCTGCATACCCTGCATACCCTGTATACCCTGCATACCCTGTATACCCTGCATACCCTGTATACCCTGTACACCCTGCATACCCTGTACACCCTGCATACCCTTTATACGCTGTACACCCTGCATACCCTGTACACCCTGCATACCCTGTACACCCTGTATACCCTGTACACCCTGTATACCCTGTACACCCTGTATACCCTGTACACCCTGTACACCCTGTATACCCTGCATACGCTGTATACCCTGTACACCCTGTACACCCTGTATACCCTGCATACCCTGTACACCCTGTATACCCTGCATACCCTGTACACCCTGTACACCCTGCATACCCTGCATACCCTGTACACCCTGTACACCCTGCATACCCTGCATACCCTGTATACCCTGTATACCCTGCATACCCTGTATACCCTGCATACCCTGCATACCCTGCATACCCTGTATACCCTGCATACCCTGTATACCCTGCATACCCTGTATACCCTGTACACCCTGCATACCCTGTATACCCTTTATACGCTGTACACCCTGCATACCCTGTACACCCTGCATACCCTGTACACCCTGCATACCCTTTATACGCTGTATACCCTGCATACCCTGTACACCCTGTATACCCTGTACACCCTGTATACCCTGTACACCCTGTATACCCTGTACACCCTGTATACCCTGCATACGCTGTATACCCTGTACACCCTGTACACCCTGTATACCCTGCATACCCTGTACACCCTGTACACCCTGTATACCCTGCATACCCTGTACACCCTGTACACCCTGTACACCCTGCATACCCTGCATACCCTGTACACCCTGCATACCCTGTATACCCTGTACACCCTGTACACCCTGCACACCCTGCATACCCTGTACACCCTGTACACCCTGTATACCCTGTACACCCTGTACACCCTGCATACCCTGTACACCCTGTACACCCTGTACACCCTGCATACCCTGCATACCCTGTATACCCTGTACACCCTGTACACCCTGCATACCCTGTACACCCTGTACACCCTGCATACCCTGCATACCCTGCATACCCTGTACACCCTGTACACCCTGTACACCCTGCATACCCTGTACACCCTGTACACCCTGTACACCCTGTATACCCTGCATACCCTGTACACCCTGTATACCCTGCATACCCTGTATACCCTGTATACCCTGTACACCCTGTATACCCTGTATACCCTGCATACCCTGCATACCCTGTACACCCTGTACACCCTGTATACCCTGCATATCCTGTACACCCTGTACACCCTGTACACCCTGCATACCCTGTACACCCTGTATAGCCTGCATACCCTGCATACGCTGTATACCCTGCATACCCTGTACACCCTGTATACCCTGCATACCCTGTACACCCTGTACACCCTGTATACCCTGCATACCCTGTACACCCTGTACACCCTGTACACCCTGTATACCCTGCATACCCTGTACACCCTGTACACCCTGTACACCCTGTACACCCTGTATACCCTGCATACCCTGCATACCCTGTATACCCTGTACACCCTGTACACCCTGCATAGCCTGCATACCCTGCATACGCTGTATACCCTGCATACCCTGTACACCCTGCATACCCTGCATAGTGACTGCAATCTCATCAAGAAGCGTCACATGTCTGTCCTCTGCACTGGACGGTCACATTCAGACTTGGACTGGCCCAGCGGAGGAGCGGAGGAGCGGAGGAGCGGAGGACTCCCCGGGGGGCCCCGTGCACCGGATGCACTATATTTATTTATCAAACTACTCATTTTATTATTTGTTGTTTGTTTGTGGGGGGAGGGGGGCATGGGCTGAAATGATAAAGCAGCAGCAATCCCATATTAGACCCAGAGACCTAAACCTCAGCGCACGAGAGTGCGAGGTACTGAAGTAAAGGGAGGCGACTGAAGATAAGTGTGGCATAGTTTTAACACAATCTCATAGTGGTGATAACTGTAGCTGTTTAAGAAGAGAAGAGTCGCCGTAAGCTGATCGATTGCTGGGACTTGCCGGGTCTCGCTGTTTGAGGACTTTCGCCTGTCATACGCTACATCAGCATTATGGAAGAGAAGAAAATCCACATGGTCACCTGCAACACATGCTACATGTTTACGGATCTGCCGCACAAGAAATTCAACTTCACCTGTCAAAAGTGCAAACTTGTTGCCCTCTTAGAGGAAAAGGTGCAGGGACTGGAGGAAAGAAGAGCAACGCTGAAGCTAATTAAAGAACATGAGGACTTCTTGGACGAGGCAGAAGCAGCCATTCAGGATATGGAAAGTGAGAAAAGCTTCAGAACACATACAGAGGCTGAAAAGTGGACACATGTGACCAAAAGAAGCCAGCGGATCAAGTGGTCGGCACCACCCACACAGCTTACAACCAATATGAAGCCCTCATGCTGGAGAAGGAACATGGCACAGCTCAGGATGATACCGTCTCTACAGGAGAAGACACAGTATCATCAAAAGAAGCCGGCGGATCAAGTGGTCGGCACCACCCACACAGCTTAGCAACCAATATGAAGCCCTCATGCTGGAGAAGGAACATGGCACAGCTCAGGATGATACCGTCTCTACAGGAGAAGACACAGTATCATCAAAAGAAGTTACTTTGTCAACAAAAGCAGAAACAAAAGACACTGAAAAACACTCAGGAGCAACAAGCCGTGCGTCCAGAAAGAAAAGAAGAGTGGTAGTTATGGGCGACTCACTACTAAGAGGCACGGAGGCAACTATCTGCAGGCCGGACATAACCGCACGAGAAGTATGCTGCCTCCCTGGAGCAAAAATCAAGGATGTGGCCAACAGGATACCAACTATCTGCAGGCCGGACATAACCGCATGAGAAGTATGCTGCCTACCGGGAGCAAAAATCAAGGATGTGGCCAACAGGATACCAACTATCTGCAGGCCGGACATAACCGCACGAGAAGTATGCTGCCTACCGGGAGCAAAAATCAAGGATGTGGCCAACAGGATACCAACTATCTGCAGGCCGGACATAACCGCACGAGAAGTATGCTGCCTACCGGGAGCAAAAATCAAGGATGTGGCCAACAGGATACCAACTATCTGCAGGCCGGACATAACCGCATGAGAAGTATGCTGCCTACCGGGAGCAAAAATCAAGGATGTGGCCAACAGGATACCAACTATCTGCAGGCCGGACATAACCGCACGAGAAGTATGCTGCCTCCCGGGAGCAAAAATCAAGGATGTGGCCAACAGGATACCAACTATCCTCGGATCCAAGGACGAATACCCGTTCCTATTGATACATGTAGGAACAAACGACACGGCAATAAATGATCTGCCAACTATTTGTGAAGACTTTGAAATTCTGGGGAAGAAAATAAAGGAACGGAACATACAGGTTGTTTTCTCATCAATCCTCCCAGTCGATGGCCATGGTGTCAGAAGATGGAATAGGATACTAGATTTGAACAACTGGCTACGACGGTGGTGCCGGCAGCAAGGATTTGGATTCTTAGACCATGGAGTGAATTACCTCTACGATGGACTTCTCGCAAGAGACGGGATACACCTCACAAAACCTGGGAAACACACGTTCAGCAGAAGGCTTGCCACACTCATCAGGAGGGCATTACACCAGAAGAAGAGGGGATGGGAGAAAAGACAGCAGACAAGAACATGCAGCAGAAGGACAAACTAATCAAGGATACTAGATGCCGTAAAGAGGACCCAAGACAGGGTACTAAGAAGGAAGCTGAGAAAAGGGGAGCAAAACTTCTTTCCTGCATGCTGACCAATGCAAGAAGCCTGACCAATAAGATGGAGGAACTGGAGCTGGTAATGTATGAGGAAAAATACGACATAGTAGGAATAACTGAGACATGGTTAGATGATAGTTATGACTGGGCGGCTAACCTGCAAGGATATGAATTGTTTAGGAGGGATCGTAAAAAAAGGAAAGGGGGTGGAGTCTGTCTATATATAAAGTCCAGGGGGTGGAGTCTGTCTATATATAAAGTCCAGGGGGTGGAGTCTGTCTATATATAAAGTCCAGTTTAAAGCCCAGACCAAGAGAAGATATTCAAGAGGGAAATGAAGAGGTGGAGTCTCTATGGGTGGAGATACAAGGAGGGAAAACTAATAAAATCCTCATAGGGGTTTGTTATAAGCCACCAAAT